>NC_045030.1:11069229-11077309 GCF_008632895.1 Mastomys coucha | reverse complement strand
AGAAAAATCTCTACTTTCATATTCATATAAAATTTCTGTTGCAAAGAATTTTTATTTAATTTAAAGTGAAGATAAATCCATGTAATTATATGGTGATTATTCATAAATCATTAATTAAACTCTAAGTTACATACTATTGCAGCATCTCATACATAACCTGGTAATTGAAATATTTTAGGAAAATGTATTATTAGAATTTTAAATATCACTCCATTACAAACATTTATCAACAAATATGGAAGAATGTATCTTATTGGTTCTGGTCAATTCTTATAGGGGAAGGTGTTAGATGATATTTAAGAAACACAGTTATAAATAATACAATGTATACCCTCTTTCAACGTGTTCTCCCTAGTAAATATCTGCTGTAAAAACCTGAGAAGAGTACCTTAAGGAAGAACTGGTTTATACTGGGCCACAGTTTGAGAAGAAGGGTTATTCTGGCAGGAGCAGGAGATAATCTGGTTACATCATGTCCACAGGAAGCAAAGAGAGATAAATGCTGGCATTCTGCTCCATTTCTTGATCTTAATCAGTCTAGGGCCTCAACCCACAGAATGGTGCCACCCATATTCAGGATTGGTATTCTTTCTTCAGTTAAATCTTTCTGGAAACACACTTGTAGTAATACTCAGAAGTTTTATCTTCCAGGTGATTCCAAATCCAGTCAAGTTGACAGTCAACATTAACCATCACAACAAATAAAAGATACATTGGATGTAGAATTAACTTATAAACACTTCAGAAGTGATGTTATTAGAAACAGATAAAGGACAAAATTATTCATTCTCCATTTTTTAAAATGTTATTTTGTTAAAATATGTACCTAAGAGACTACTTAAAGGACCATTTTATTCAGAGTTTTTCCATCTAAGACAGAAATGTGTATAAAATGATAATGAAGATGACAGAATTTGGAGGTGATTTTCAAAGCTAGGTGTATTTTACACCACAGAAAATGACTCCTAGTGTTTGGAAGTGTCTGTGGTGGTTTGAATATGTTTGGCCCAGGGAGTGGGACAATTAGGAAGTGTGGCCTTGTTGGAGGAAGTGTTTCACTGTGGGTGTGGGCTTTAAGACTCTTCTTCTAGCTGCCTGGAAGCCAGTCTCCTCCTGTTTCCCTTCCAAACAACATGTAGAACTCTCAGCTCCTTCAGTGCCATGCCTGCCCTAATGCTGCCATGTTCCTGCCTTGATAATTATGGACTGAACTACTGAACTTATAAGCCAGCCCCAATCAAATGTTGTTCTTATAGAAGTTGCCTTGGTCATGGTGTCTGTTCACAGCAGTACAATACTAAGACAATGTCAATATGTTGATTTTAAGACAATAAATTTTGCTTGTCTCAGTTTCACTAAGTGAGGTTAATTCTCATGTGGACTGAAAGGTTCCTTTCAAAAAGGGGATTTCAAGCTTAGAGAAGTGGATTTTTGGGTAAAGGTGCTAGCTCTCAAGCCTGAAGTCTTTCAATCTTGAAGACCTGAGTTAGATTTCCTGAGAATGATATGGTGGAAGGAGAGAACACAGTCATAGAAGTTGTCCTGTGATCTGCAGAGAAGAACATTTTACACACACACACACACACACTCACACACACACACACACACACCAATTTAAAGAGGATTCTCAGTGATGGAGAGATGGCTAAGTGTTTAAGAGCACTTGTCGCTCTTGCACAGGAACCAGGTTTGATTCCCAGCATGTACATGGGGGTCATAACCATCAGTAACTTTAGTTGGAAGGGATCTGATGGACTGCTATCGTTTTCTTGGATATAAGGCATGCATGTGGTGAACAAACATGTATGGACAAAACACATACACTAAAGTAAAATTAATTAGTTAAAATTTTAAAAAGAGGAACCCCCTTTCTGTAGCTTCAATGCAGCTATTCACCTTACTTTGGCTTATCCACATTCTCTTTCAGTTCAGCAATTTCCAGCTTAGTTTAGCAAGTCATTTATTTCATCCTTGGGTGGAAGTCCATTTCCAGGTATAGTGGACACTTTTGATCTGTGTGGGCTCAGAAGCCTTCTTTGAAGATCACAGTCAGTATCAACATCTTTTTCTTATCCTGTAGATGACAACAACTGAGAGAATGGCAGGTAACACTTAGAGCAGGAGAAATGAACCATTCATTTCCAACTGGAGTGAGTGCTTTACTCACAGATGGATTGGCTATCAAAATTCCTTTAGTTATGGACACTCAGATTGTTTGCTATTCAGTATAATAAATGCTATGGGGATAGTAACTTCTGTAGTGTATCGTACTTTGTGTTAGTAAATTGTCATATGTTGTTTAGGCTCACTGAGATGCTGACAGTGGTCACCAGGTTAGTCCCTTCTTTAAATCTAAGCATGTTTATCTTAGAGCATCTTCCAAAACCCCTTGTCCAAGGACAGGCTTACCCTGTGAGAAATGGAGAGGAGAAAAACAAAAGAGAGCAAGACTAAAGATACTGTGTCCTTGAGCACAGAAGAAGAGGAAGTTGTGAGAGCTGGAAGGTAAACCATGCCCAGGCACCTTCCAAAGCAAAAGGCTATTGTTTAAGTCAAAACTTTAAGATGTCTATTGTGGGAATAACTAATCAGAAGTATCACTCAGGAGAGAAAACCCCTGTCTGGGATGGTTTTTAGGGGTGAGAGGGTGTTTTGGTTCCCAGGGCATCAGTTGCTTTTTGCTGGATGGTGTGAGTGTTTCATCTGACACTCTTCTGTCTTTCTGTTGCTTGCTGTTTAAGTCTTTTATTCCTGATTACTGTGTACTTAATATACTCCTTCAAAATCACAAGCACAGCCATCAAGGGTCATTCTCTATATGAAGAATGTATATGTTTTCCTGAGCTGACATGCATGCAATTTTTTCTAGAAAACAGTCCTATTAGTAAAATTGCTAAAGGACTAAAAAGGTACACACAGATTTCAATTTTACTTGATATGACTTGATATGTTTTGCAAAGTACCTGAACCAGTTTCCACTCTCATCAGTAAGGCAAAATAGGTCTGCTCCTCTACAAGTTCACCAACTCTGTAGTGTTTGACTTCTTATTTTTTGTCTTATAATGAGGGTTAACATTTCATTAGTTTTATTTCCTGTAATAGATACTCACACTGGACATCTTCCTCTTCTTTGAATTACAAATTTGTATTCTGTTTGGTCACTTTGTCTGTTTTTTCACCATGGATTTGTAGGACCTGCCTCTGTGTGTGTGTGGGGGGGGGCAGGGGGAGAAAGAGGAGACAAAGACAGAGAGGGGAAGAAAGAGGGAGGGAGAGACAAAGGGAGAGAGAGAGAGAAAGCTTCTCAAATATTCTTTGTAAGTTTGAGTTGCAAATGGCATCTTCCAGTCGACAAATTTTCTTTTCACTTTTTTTATGCATTCTATGGTCCAGAAGTATGTAATGTTAATAAAGTTGAGTTTGTTGACCTTTTATTTTAAAGTTTATGCCTTTTGTATTTTGAGAAATCCTTCTTGGACCTACCCTCATTGAGAATAATTTTCTAAATTTAATTTTTAAAATTGAGATTTTCACAATTGGAATTTATTTATTTTTTGGTATTATTTATGTTGATATTTAAAAACAAGAGATTCCCACCAAATGAGCCATTGAAGACATATCATCTTTGCCAACTCAATTCCTGTCAGTCTCAGAAGTCTGGTACAAGGTATAACATTTCTCCACTTAGAAGCTCACAAGGTTGACAACAAGCTTGAACTATCTACCTGTTCATTTTAGAAGCTGAGGGTGCTGGAGAGATGGCTCAGTGGTTAAGAGGTCCTGAGTTCAATTCCCAGCAACCACATGGCAGCTTACAACCATCTGTAATGGGATCTGATGCCCTTTTCTGGGGTGTCTGAAGAGAGCAAATAGTGTACTCACATACATAAAATAAATACATAAATAAATCTTAAAAAAAAAGTTGGGAGTCTTCTTCAAGCCAGCATAATTGTGGTAGAGTTAAGATCAACTAATTTAGGAATTTAATTCTATCTATAAAACTCTTACACAAAACTGTATAGAATAGAATTTGATTTAATAACTGTGAGAAGGTGTGTGTACACCATGGATCTTGGAGCCATCTTAAAACTTTTCCTACCCTATGATATGAAGTTGAGAAATATACTTTTTCTACAAAACTTTCTTCAAGAAATTTAAAATATGTACTAAAGTAAGCACAACAGTTGCCCAAACCCTTAGTTTTCTGTGATACTAAATGGACACTTTAAGTACCAACTCACTTTTTCTTTTTTTCATTGTTTTCTTTTTTCTTTTTAAAATATATATAGGAAATAAGTGTAATAAACCAAATACGTGGATGAAAAAATACAAGAATCATGTGATCATCTCAATGGAAGCAAAAACAAAAAGAAAAAAGAAAAAAAAAAGTCTTTGATAAGATTCAACATGCCTTCTTAATAAAAGCCCTAGAACAAGTAGGACTGTAGGAAACATATTCCAACATAATAAAGGTTATATATGACAAACCCATGGCCAATATCATCCTAAATGAATAAAACCATTAATAAGCCCCATTGAAATCAGGAATGGGAGAAGCCTGCCCACTATCCCTACTGCTCATCCATAAGGTAATTGAAGCATTAGCTTGAGCAATAAGACAAGAGAAAGGATACAAATGAGAAAATATTAAGTCAAATTATTTTCTTTTTTTCCCATGTGTAAGAGGTTTAATTGAGAGGGAGAGAGGGGGCAGTAGTGGAGAGAGAGGAGGGAGAGAGAGAAAGTCAAATTATTTTCAATTGAAGATTATATTACCTTATATCCAATGTTCCCAACATTTGACTAGAAAAATTGTAGAAGTTATCAATAATTTCAGCAAAGTGTTATGATACATAATTGGCTTACAAAATTTACCAGTCTTAATACATATGAGTAACAAACATGCTGAGAAAGAGAACACAAATACGCTCCTCTTCCCAGTTTCTCAAATAACATAAAATATTTAGAATATACATAACAAAAGACGTAAAAAACCTCTACAGTGAAAACTTGTGAAATGTGTGAAGAGATTAAGAAACATACTAGAATTAGACCTTCCTACCAAAATGATTTACTGATTCAATGAAATCACAATAAATATCTTCATCTCATTCTTTACATAAATAGAAAATCCTCAAGTTGATATGGAACAAGAAAAGACCCAGAATAGCCAATTAGTCCTAGATAAGTGTTTGTTTCTATGTGTTCTGCTCATTTTAAGTGCTATGTGCATCTGTCTAAGACCCCAACTTTTATATATCTCTTTCTATTGAGTTTATTTTGTTCAATATTAGAATGGCTACTCCAGCTTGTTTCTTAGGATCATTTGCTTCAAAAATTGTTTTCCAACCTTTTACTCTGAGGTAGTATCTGTCTTTGTCACTGAGGTGGGTTTCCTGTATGCAGCAAAATGCTTGGTCCTGTTTATGTAGCCACTCTCTTAGTCTATGTCTTTTTATTGGGGAGTTGAATCCATTGAGGTTAAGAGATATTAAGGAATAGTGATTGTTGCTTCCTGTTAGTTTTGTTGTTAGAGGTGGAATTATGCTTGCGTGGCTATCTTCTTTTGGGTTTGTTGAAAGAAGATTACTTTCTTGCTTTTTCTAGGATGTAGTTTCCCTCCTTGTGTTGGTGCTTTCCATCTATTATCCTTTGTAGGGCTGCATTTGTGGAAAACTATTTTGTAAATTTGGTTTTGGTATGGAATTATCTTGTTTTTTCCATCTATGGTAATTGACAGTTTTGCTGGATATAGTATCCTGGGCTGGCATTTGTGTTCTTGTAGGGTCTGTATGACATCTGTCCAGAATCTTCTAGCTTTCATGGTCTTTAGTGAGAAGTCTGGTGTAATTCTGATAGGTTTGCCTTTATATGTTACTTGACCTTTTTCCCTTACTGCTTTTAATATTCTTTCTTTGTTTTGTGCATTTGGTGTTTTGATTATTATGTGACGGGAGAAACTTCTTTTCTTGTCCAAACTATTTGGAGTTCTATAGGCTTTTGATATGTTTATGGGCATCTTTTCTTTTGGAAGATTTCTTCTATAATTTTGTTGAAGATATTTATTGGTACTTTAAGTTGGGAATCTTCACTCTCTTCTATACCTATTGTCCTTAGGTTTGGTCTTCTCATTGTGTCATGGATTTCCCGGATGTTTTGGGTTAGGAGCTTTTTCTTTGACTGTTGTGTCAATGTTTTCTATGGTACCTTCTGCCCCTGAGATTCTCTCTTCTGTCTCTTGTATTCTGTTGGTGATGCTTGTGTCTATGATTCCTGATCTCTTTCCTAGCTTTTCTACCTCCAGGGTTGTTTCTCTTTCTGATTTCTTTATTATTTCTATTTCCATTTTTAGATCCTGGATGGTTTTGTTCAATTCCTTCACTTGTTGGTTGTGTTTTCCTGTAATTTTTAAAGGGATTTTTGTGTGTGCTCTTTAAGGGTTCTATCTGTTTACACAATACAGGTTCTGTATTTCTTTAAGAGAGTTATGTATGTCCTTCTTAAAGTCCTCTATCACCATCATGAGATGTGATTTTAAATCAGAGTCTTGCTTTTCAGGTGTGTTAGGGTATCCAGGGCTCATTGTGGTTGGAGAACTGGGTTCTGATGATGCCAAGTAGCCTTGATTTCTGTTGCTTATGTTCTTACCCTTTCCTCTCACCATCTGGTTATCTCTGGTGTTAGCTGGTCTTGCTGTCTCTGACTGTGGCTTGTCCCTCCTGCAAGCTTGTGTGTCAGTACTTCTGGGAGACCAGTTCTCTCTGCAAGCAATTTGGGTAGGGAGAGCTGTGGCACAGGGTCAGCACCGAAGTACAAATGGAAACTGGAAGGATCTTGTCCCTGGCCGTTCTTTGGTTCCTGTGTCCTGATGGCTCTGGGCAGGTCCCTCTTGGTCCAAGAATCTGAGCAGAAATGGTGGTCTTACATGTGCTCACAGGTGAGTCAGCACTCCTGGGAGACCAGCTCTCTCCAGGCAGTATTGGATATGGAGAGCTGTGTGATATGGATTAGCTCCGGGCACAGATGGGACCATTTCTTAGTTAGGTTTATTATCTCTGTGATGAAGCACCATGACCTAAATCAATTTGAGGAGGAAAGGGTTACACTTCCATATCATCCTGTTCATCATCAAATGCCAGGGTAGGAACCTGGAGGCAGGAGCTGATGCAGAAACCACAGAGGAACACTGCTTACTGTCTTGCTTTCCATGGCTTGCTCAGCCTGCCTTCTTCTAAATTTGAGGATAACCAGACCAACAGTGGCACCACCCACAATGGGCTAGAGCCCTACCCCACCCCATAAATCACTAAAGTAATAAAATGCCCTACAGGATTGCCTACATTTAATCTTATGGAAGAATTTATTCAGTTCAGGTTCCTTCTTCTCTGATGACTTTCACTGGTGTGAAGTTGGCACAATATTATCCAGCATAACTACTAAGATTCCTCTAAGTTTTAAAATATGATGACTATTTCATAGGATTAAGGATATTCTCCTTGTAGCCTCTTCAATAGTCTAGATAAAGGGAGTAATTATGAAGCTGATAAAGTTCCAAGATCCCCTTACACCCTGGCCTGCAGTTGACAGTGATGTCCCCAGTGTTTTGATATAACTTTTCCTATAATGTTGGCTCTCCTCAATCAACCAGTCCTTTGTGGGACTGCAATGGTCTGGGATTATGGAAGAAGTGTCTAAGGAGATCTTATAACCTGAATACCTCCTTTTTCCCAACCTGGCACCATAAAATTGGCTACCCCACCATCAATCATAGTAAGATTTTATTACTCTGACAGTTATTAGATGTCACTCCTTGTTTGACCTTATAAGATTCTACCCTCAAACCCCTGCATATGCAGATGAAATGTCTTCCAATACCCCTGTCTTGGCCAATTGTACACAGCCACACAAACCTTGCCCCAGAGACTGTGACCATTTCCCCAAGGGGACAAATACCCATTTCTATACCTCCCCCATTAAACTGAAGCAGGTCTCTGAATCTCTGAAGTTGTTCCCTGGTAGTATGATTTCTTTTTCCTCTTCTTCTTCTTCTTCTTCTTCTTCTTCTTCTTCTTCTTCTTCT
>NC_045030.1:11066805-11069121 GCF_008632895.1 Mastomys coucha | reverse complement strand
GTGCTAAGCTTCCCTTGCTCCAGTCCAGCCTAGTGTGCAACAAGCCTGGCTAACTGAAAGGGGAAAGCAGACACTGGCCAATAAGTCCTTCCTCAAATTCTTCCATTAATTCTGTCCCCTGCATTTTGTGCTGTGATTTGTTATTTGAGGATGTCCTTTTCTTATTCCAGTTTATGTGCTCAGTTTTGGGCCTTGAATGGCAACATCATTCCTAACTTGGCTGGAGAAAACAGAAACATGTTGCCTCTTCTGTGTCTCTAACCCATTTTTATATATGTAGGATCCAGAGACAAGGGCTCATGGTTTCCTCTCTCTTGAAAAATTATTCCATTCTTTTAAGACTTTTGTTGTTGTTGTTGTTGTTGTTTGGTTTGGACTGTTTTGGTATTCAGTTACTTTATTTTTGAGACAGGGTCTGAATATCTACCCCACGATCCTATTTCATCCTCCTGTATTCTGAGAAGGTAGGCATGCACTACAACACCCAGGATTATACCTCTTCTTCAGCAATACTGCTTTGTTCTCCTTTCTTTACTAGACATGAAAAAAGTCTTTATTGTGTGTTACAAGCTTGTCCTACAGACATGGTTTTCATGATCTGCTAATTGTGCATTTCTTACATACTCTGAGCTTTAACTGTTAAAGCCATTCTACTGGACTAGAGGAAAGATGTCTGTGGTTATGTAATACTCATACTTGATGTCTAATTTTATCATTTTTGTATGTTTAAGTGAGGATTCTCATTTTTTGATTTATTGTCCTGATGAAATAAAATCTCTTCAGTGATTTCTTCTTTTAGTCAGATGGTAAAGGAAGTTACCATTTTCTTCTCTCTGAGTGTTCAATTTTAGTACCAAGTACAAATATCATCAAAAGCTTGAGACGATATTTATAGTCTAAAGCTAGGACTCAAATTCCAATATAAAAGATTAATGGGTTTTTAATTATTTGTCAAAGTAAACCAAGCAGGGAAGGAATTCAAACAAGGCCAGACCCAGAGGCATTTTATCCCTTCAAGTTTTAGTTTCAGAAGGAATATACAAGTCAGGTGGTGGTGGTGGTATACCTGTAATCATTGTACATGTGAAGCTAGACAGAAGAATCACAAGTTCCTGGCCAGGTTGTGCTATATGGAGAGATACTATCCCAAAACAAACAGTATGCACAACTCAATCCTTCTATACATGAGGACATGCTACAATTTCTTCATGGTTGCATATGGTTATGACTATCAAATGCATTGTTGGAGAACACATGACAGCCCTTTCCTTCCTAGACTTTGTAATTAATCTTGAAATCAACTTTGTCATTTTCAAAAACAAGTCACTGGAGCATACAGTTAACACATGGTACCATTTTGAGACAGCTATAATTCTAGGTCCAAAGCAGGTATACAAAGAAGCTAGCTTTGCCTTTAATCTACACTGAAGCTTCTTCCAAGTACTTAAGGAAAGCTTGTACCTGAGGCTGAAATGCACAGTCTATGACATTGACAGTCAACTTTTGCTATACACAGATGATGGACTCAAGAACCTTCCAGGAATACTAAAATCTGAGGAGACTCAAGTATCTTATATAAAGTAGTGTAGTGTTTGCATCCTCCTATGGACTTTGCACCATCTCTAGATGACTTAACATTATGACAACATATCTGATACAAGGAGCTAAAGAGATGACTCAGCAGTTAAGAACACTTTTTGTTCCTTTAGAGGATTGGAGTTCAGTTCCCAGGATCCTTCTTCTGATGTCTTCTGTCCTACACACACACACACACACACACACACACACACACACACACACACGTTTCATAGAAACATATAGACATGAATATTGCCTTTTGGGGGGATCAGTGCTTTATTTTAAAAAGAGAATCTAGGGGCCAAGGACATCACAAGAAATCCCACAGAATCAACCAACCTGGGCTTATAAGGGTTCACAGAGACTAAATTGATAATCAGGGAGTCTACATGGGACTGACCCATGTTACAGTTTTGTAGCTTGGTTTTCTTGTGAGGCTCCCAACAGTGGGAGCAGGAGCTGTATCTCAGTCTTTTACCTGCTTTAAAAGACTCTTTCCTCCTACTTGATTGCATCTTCTAGACTCAATAAGGAGCTGTGTCTAGTCTTACTACAACTTCGTTTATTGATATGCCATGATTGATTGATATCCACGGGAGGTCTACCCTTTTCTGAAGAGAAATGGAGAAGTAGATGGAGGTGGGTCAGAGGAGAAGTGGAAGGAGGACCTGAGAGGTGAAGAGGGAGGTGAACTGCAGTCAGGAAGTAGAAAAAAAGAAAGAAAGAGAGAGAGGGGGG
>NC_045030.1:11050830-11066635 GCF_008632895.1 Mastomys coucha | reverse complement strand
GAGAGAGAGAATGAATATATGTTACTCCCAAAATAATAAAAGAAGTATGCATCCTTTCTCTGGAAAACAAATGAGAATCTGATACAATGGAAATAGTTTCTGATGTGTTTATAAAAAGATAAAGAGAAGGGAGATATGGTCTATGGAGGTGTGGAGAGGTATTGGGGAAGAGGGTGCCTCTTCAGGCCCATGTCAAGGCATCCCTTCCCCCTGAGGGACCAGCCACACTATTGTATAGTATAGACTAGAGTTTATTCAGGGCATGCGGAGTGGTGTTAAGAGGGTAGTAGAGGCAGCAAAAGGCAGAGAGAGAGAGAGAAGGGGGGAACAGAGACAGAGACAGACAGAGACAGACAGAGACAGAGACAGAGAGAGACAGAGAGAGAGAGAGACAGAGACAGAGACAGAGAGAGACAGAGAGAGAGACAGAGAGAGAGAGAGAGACAGAGAGACAGAGAGACAGAGAGAGAGAGAGACAGAGAGAGAAAGTAGAAGAGTAGAGGCCAGCCATGAGCATATGGAGAAAGAAAGGAGAAGGGAATAGGGAGAGAGGGGGGAAGGGAAAAGCAAGAGCAAGAGAAAGCAAGAGAGCAAGAGGGCAAGGACAGGGCAAACAATCCCTTTTGTTTCTGGCTGTTGCCAGGTAACTGTGGGGTGGAGCTGAAACAGAATGCTAACATTTGCTATAGTGAAAACAAGAAAACAAAAAACCCTACATGTTCAGTCTAAATACAACATTTACTATATAATAAATGTCAGTGACATTTGTCTGTGCCTTTGTCTGACTGTTTTGGATCCATGGTTAATCAAATCTGTAGCTAAAGAACCTGTAGAAACAGAGGGCCAACTATAAGGCAATCATTTTGTCTTTCCAGCCACATAGAGCCAGTTGGTTTTGATTCAATCCTTTTCTGAATTCCATTTGTAAGTGGGTGGCAGCAGGAATCATGGTTATTGCTAGGGACATTTCAAGAAGTATACTGAATGTTCCAGCACTGCAGAAGTAGGTTTTCAACAACAGAAGGAAACCTGAGAAGAGGAATAGCTCTCTCTCCCCCCCCCAACCCCCGACTTTTTCTCATTGACCTGTTCCAATCTTCCTAAACTAACAAAGACCCACGTGTTACAGGCTGTTCATGCCCAGTTCATCTAAGGGCTTGCCTAGGCAGCTAGGACATGTGGAAGCTGGATGCTCTCTTCTAGCAAATGTTTGGGAAAACCAAGAATCTGCAATGGAGAATAAACACTGACTCCTAACATAGGAAGACAGTTTCCCATTTTCTGTGAGCAGAACATGAAAGGAAATAGAACAGCTGGGGCAGAAGGGAGTAGGAGATTCTTAAGCAAGCTCTTTCCAGATCCCCTGTGCTTTAAGATCCCAGACTGTGAACACATGGCCTCTGGTTATTTGAGTGTAGTCCAACTTTCTAATCCCACATGGGTTTTGTATTGTTTAAGCTACCCAAAAGAGTCCCACACATAATACAAAACACACATTAAAACAAAGCCAAAGTTTGTATTTTTCCAAACCCCTCCATTATACTTAAAATCATTTAGGGGGTGGGTTTAAATTATCTCTTGCATTATATTCTGTACTGCTGGCCTGTGCACAAATGTTGCCATTGTATAATGTTTAGGATAATGTTTAGGATCATGGAGCCCATTTATATGCTGATTTGTTTGGGTGTCACAAGTGGAATCTTTTGAGAAGAGAAAATTGAAGCATTTGTTTAAGGAAACTTTATATTGAGTGCTTTCACTGTTTGGGGAAAATAAGAAAACGAGGTCTGGTTTGAGTCTTTCATGTTAGACAATAGTTTGAGAGCATGTCTCTGCATTTTGCAAAATAATCTACATATGAATTATTTATCCTACCTCCACCCCAAGAATAAAGAACCTCTTGGCACCTAAACTTTATAGAACTTACAAACCCAGACTGAAAGTAAAGTATGCACCTGGGGATCTCTTTTCTTCTTCTTCCCTCTATCCCTCCATCCTTTCCTTCCCCCTACCTCTCTATAGAGAAAGAACCTACAGTCAGTACTGCCAAGGCAAATGGTCTAGAAAATAATTATTTCTCTATGAATAGAATTAAAATGAGTCTTACAAATAGGTTTCAATTATTTGCATGACAAATCATTGTATAGAAAACTGAAAATTAAATTGTTGTAGAAATTTGAATGTATGTTCACTACCTGTAACATGAACACCTATCATTTATATATTTATAAAAGGATTATTGCTGAAGCCTCAAAGTAAGTAAGTGCTTTATCTATCTCCAATTGACAACTGCCTGCAATGGACAATTTAGTTTTCTCCAATGGAGTCTCACTGGGTAGGTAAGCTGCACTTAAGGTTGCATGCCCAGAAGTAGATAGCTGATATAAAAATAGTCAATATAAAACATCTTTTGGTAGATTTTTCTGACTTAAATTGTTTTGTTTGAGAGTATGTATCATTTTACTCATCTTTTCTTTGTATATTATATTTTCTGACTTTGTGATTTTATGTTTGTGTATATGTGCTTCTTGCATTTTCTTTTTTTCTTTTTTGGTTTGCCTTAATTTGTTTATTTGCCTGTTTGTCTACTAAAGAAAAAGAAAGAAGGGGTTGGGAGGATATGGAAGAAATAGAAGGAGGGAAAACTGTGATCACAATATATTATATGAAAAAAGTATTTTCAATTAAAAGAAACAAAGTAGGTATTCATCTTAATTTGGGCCTTTGTTGCTGTGATGAAACACCATGACCAAAGCAACTTAGGGAGAAAAGGGTTCATTCAGCTTACATTTCCAGATCATAATTCATCTTTGGAGGAAATCGGGACATGAACTCAAACAGGGAAGAACCTGGAGGCAGGAGCTGATGCAGAGGTCTTAGAGGAGCCTTGCTTGCTGACTTGCTCCCATGGCTTGCTTAGTCTGCTTTCTTATAGAACCAAGGACCATCAACCCAGGTATGGCACCACTCACAATGGGCTGGCCTATCCCCACTAATCACTAATTCAGAAAATGCCCTACCCCATCCCTGCATTTCTTGTAGACTGGATAAATTTTGGGTTGAAAGTTTTGTGGGTCGGTTGGTGTCCCTATTGCTCCATTGTGGTTCCTGACTGGATACAGGAGGTGGTCTCTTCAGGTTCCATGTCCCTAATGCTGTGAGTCAGAGCTAAGGTTACCCCCATTGATTCTTGGCTGCCTCCCCTATCCCACATCTCTATCATGTCCTGGAGATGCTCCTCTCACTACCCCACTGCCATGAGTTGCGGATTTACATTCATTCTCATGACCATCTGGCCATCTTTTCTGTGTCTCCCAACACCTGATCATGAACCCCCATTTCCCCCCATCCACTTTCCCACCCAGTTCTCTACCTCCATCTGCCTCCTATGACTATTTAATTCCCACTTCTAAGTAAGATTCAAGCATTCTTGCTTGGGTCTTCCTTCTTGTTTAGTGTCTTTGGGTCTGTGGAGTATAGCATGGGTACCCTATATTATATGCCTAATATCCACTTATGAGTATATGCCATGCATGCCCTATTTGGTCTGGGTTACCTTACTCAGGATGATATTCTCAAGTTCCATCCATTTGCCTGCAAAACTAATGATATCTTTGTTTTTAATAGCTAAACACCATTTCATTGTATAGATGTGCCACATTTTCTTTATCTGTTCTTCTGTTGAGGGACACCTAGGTTGTTTCCAGTTTCTGGCTATTATTAATAAAGCTGGTATAAACATAGTTGAGAAAGTGTCTTTGTGGCATGATAGAACATTTTTTTGGGTATATGCCTAAGAGTGGTATAGCTGGCTTTTGATGTAGACTGCCAAATCTATTTCCAAAGTGGTTGTACAAGTTTGCCCTTCCACCAGCAATGGAGGAAGGTTCCTCTAGCTCCACATTCTCACCAGCTTGAGCTATCACTTGTATTTTTGATCTTAGCCATCCTGATGGGTGTAAGATGGAACCTCAGAGTTGTTTTGATTTGCATCTCCCTGATGACTAAGGAATTTGAACATTTCTTTGAGTCCTTCTGAGCCATTCAAGATTCCTCTGTTGAGAATTCTCTGTTTAGCTCTTTCTGTATTTGTTTTAATTGTCAGAGACTGAGGGAATGGCCAACCAATAAATGGCCCAACCTGAGACCCGTCCCATGGGTAAGTACAAACCCCTGATATCCCTGTCTGTTGCAACAGGAATCTAGCATGGCGGTCACCCAGCGGCTGACTGAGACAGTTACAGACACCCACAGCCAAACAGTTGATGGAGTTTGGGAAACCTTATGGAAGAGCTGAGGAAAGGATTGTAGGCCCCAAAGGGGATAGGAACTCCACAGGAAGACCAACAAAGTGAAATAACCTGGATCCTTGAGGGCTCTCAGAGGCTGAACCAAAGAACATACATGGGTTGGACCTAGCCCTCACCTACCTGCACATATGTAGCAGATGTGAAACGTGTTCTTCATATGGGTCCCGAACAACTGGAGTGGGGTCTATCAGAAAAGGTGTTGCCTGTCTGTGGGATATGTTCTTCTGGCTGGGCTGCCTTGTCTGGCCTCAGTGGGAGAGGATGTACCTAGTCCTGCAGAGACTTAATATGTCAGGGTAGTGGAATACCCATCCTTTCAGAGGAGAAGTGGAGGGGGAGATCGGAGGAAAGGATTGTGGGAGCAGGTGACCAGGAGGAGGGAGGGGCACTGTGCAGGATGTAAAGTGAATTTAAAAAATGGCCTACAGGGTTGCCTACAATCTGATCTTATGGAGACAATTTCTCAATTGATATTCCCTCTTCTCAGATGATTATACCTTATGTCAAGTTGACATAAAACTAGCCATCACTGTGCTTTACAAAATTATTGTATTTTTCTGTTGAAGGCAACTGTAAGAAGTTAGCAGTATTCATTGATTTTGTACCAAAGATAACTGAAGTTCTGATATACATAGTAGCTTACATATATACATGTATATATGTATATATATACATATATATATATACACCCATATAACAGTAAAGATGGTGAAATTAATCTTTTGTTAAATGTTTTGATTAGCATATACTAATTATACATAATAATGGATTGCATCAGGCAAGTTTTCATACATATACATGATATGTTTCAATCATTTTCACCCCTGGTGCATTCTCTTGTCCTCCTTCCCAACTAACCCCTGCCTTTTACTTTGATGCCTAGTATTTGTGACCCAATGAATTTCATTGTGCTTGCTAGAGACACAGATGAGGGATTGTTTACTGGAGCATATGTACTTTATAAGAAGTCACATTACCTGTGAGAATGTCTCCCCTTTCCCTATCAATTATTGTCTGAGTACAAATACTTAGGCAGGGATGGAGCCCAGTGAGCTCTTCCCATCACAGGATATAGACAAGAATAATGTTTCAGAGTTCTTGTGTAGGTAATCCCAGCTGTGACTTCAAGAGTGCAATAGCTGTCATGGCTGGAAGTCAGAATTCCATACCAGAGTCTTACACAACCTAGGCAAGTAAGATCCTACTGGTCTATACCCAGTCCCCAGATCTCATAGTTAATTAGGGCTTTTTACTCTTTGATTGAGAATTACTCTTTTATGTGGATCTGAATTGAAGCCAAACATATTCATTTCATTTGTCCCATGGATGGAGAAGAAAGCAGTTCCTAACTTCTCAATTAGTGAAAGATGACAAATGTTCATTAACTATCTATTTGGTACCAGACAATGGAATACAAAAGTTTGTATAATTTCTAAAGTTTCCCATTTTATTGATTTCTTGCTTTATTGCATTATGATTAAAAGGTCTTTAATGTGAATAATTTCAAGTGTTAAAAACTTACTGAGTCTTCTTCTATGGTGTATGACATGACCTGTAATAGATCATGTTTCCTATTGAGTTAATGTTACCGTTGAGTACAACATGCATGGTAGCCATAGAGCAGAACACTTTGTAGATAGCTATTAGGTTCAATTTGTCTAGGGTACAATTCAGTTCTTATGCATCTTCATTGGTTTTTAGTGAGATAAAAATAAACATTTCTGATATGCTACAGTACTATCTGGTGATAACAGAAACAATTAAGCAGTATGTTACTTTCCTATTACTCTGATAAAATACTATTTGACCAAAGCAACTTAAAGAAGTAAGGGTTTATATTGGGCTATAGTTCCAGAGGGTCCACCACCATCATGGTGAAGAAGTGTGTCAACAAGCAGCAGCTGGGAGCCCTCATCTCAAACTGTAAACAGGAAGCAGAGAGAACAAACAAAAAATTGCTGCTTTCTGACTCATTTGCAGGCTCATGCCTACTTACCTTTCTTGTACATCCCAGAACCATCTCCCTAGGAAATTGTACCCCATATGATGGATGGTCTGGGCTCTCCTACATCAATTAATAATCAAGCCAATCCAATGCAGACATATTCACAGGCCAATCTGATCTGTGCTAGCCCTCAATTGAAATTCCTTTCTTACATGATTCTAGTTGTGTTAAGTTGACACTTAGGGACAATTAGTTCTGTGAATAAAATGCCCATACTTTCTTTGTTGGAGGAGAACACTGATTTTAAAAGCTCTCCTGTCAGTTCCATGCCAACTGTAGGTAAAAAAATATTGCTTCATTTCTTTATATCTTAGCTATGCTTGTTCTCACTCTGTACTCACCAAGGTGTGAAGTCACCATATCTGATAAATACACTGTGAGGTTTTCTATAGGAAAGGACATGTAATAAGTGTGCTAGAAGATTGTAAGGATAGCATGGTTACTGCTATGTAACTATTTACTCCAGAATGTAGTGGCACTGAGCAATTACTCTAGTTTGCTCACAATTTTATGCTTAAGAATGAAGGAAGCTCTCAACTAATCAATACTTAGGGTCTCTCAAGTCCCTGTAATCAGTGACAACTAAACAAGTGAACATCTTGGGGCTGTGGACATCTAAACAAGTGAAGAGCTTGTTGTCCAAGATGGCATACTCATATTTTTGGCTGTTGTGTTTTTTTTTTTGGCTGGGGAGACATGAGGGGATGTCTATTCATCCCTGATAGGGACTATTAGCTGCTGACTGGTGTCTTTCTGAATGGCTTCTCTGAGCATGTTACTTCATCTCTAAAGTACTCCATTGGATATCTTATTACTACCAGAGTAATGATGATGATAATAGCTTTCCTTTCTTATATGCCATCTTATTTCCTGTTCTTTACCTTTTCCTGTAAAGTAAAAATACAATGAATTGCTAATCTTCCCATATTTGCACAGAGGAATATGTAGTCTTAGGAAGGGCAAGGAATCCAGTCAAAGTCATAGAGCCCTACCTGGAGTGAGTAGGTAATTGATATATTCTAGTCATGTGCAGAGAACCTGAACTGAGGTGGAAATTGGGGAGATCATAGCATAAAGAGACCTTAAGTGGGAAGGCGCTTTATTTAGTAGCACACTGGTGATAGGAGTTGGGGAGAAAGAGAACCTGATAAAGCAGTGATCAGTAATTAGAGTACAGCGCTTCCACATGGGACACTGCAGCAAGCCATTACTGCTGTGTAGGATTTACTCTCTTGTATTTCGCCGAAGGTTCCTGTCTGCTGAGGATATAGTTCAGTTGTAGAATAAATGCTTAACCTGCATGAGGGCCTAGGTTCCATCGGCACCCAACAAAGCAAAAGGGATATATCCTTGTTAAAGTTCGTGAAGCAAAACCCAAGACTGACTCTTTTGGGCAACTGATTTACTGACAGGGTACTCTAAAGAAAAAAGGGGTGAGGGAAGAACACTGCTAAGAAGGTGAGATGAAGGGTTGGAGGTGTGGTTCAGTGTTGCCCAGTATGCATAGGTCCCTAGATTCTGTACCTAGCGTGAGTGCACACACACACACACACACACACACACACATGCACACACACGCGCGCGCACACACACACACACACACACATACACAGGGTGGGGCATTAGGTTGTGGTGACCTCACACATGTAATCCAATTACTCTGAGTCAGGAAGCAGAGGGAGGAATATCACTGCAAGTTCAAGGGCAGTCTGGTCTATACACAGCTCCATGTTGGTTAGGATGCCAGGGCTACATTGTGAAACACAGTATTACAAAAAAGGTGTAGGGGGCAGTGAAGGGGGAACAGGAAAGAAAAATAAAAGTAGTGGTTCCACTACACTACAAATTTCACTGCCTTCAGTGAGATTTGATAGGGAGCTCAGGAGCTTGATCACACCATGCAATTAGTTGTACCTTGAAACAAGTGGGCATCCTTTCTTGTCACACTGTTTGTGAATGCTCTTAGACTACCTGAGGTTACTGGAATAGAATGTACTCTTTTGGCAGAAGGCTCATTTGGACAAGGGCAATTCTGTAGTAAAGCCAACCTCTGTGAGCTCTCATTAACTACCATTGTTGTTGGCTGAGGAAGTTGTACAGGCCCAAAAATCAGTAGTCTTGTGAGGCCTTAACTTTGTCCACTTAAAGGAAGTCAGCCTTGATATCAGTAAGTACAGCTCTTTCCCAAGCCAAGAAAACAATACAACTGGACTTCTCATAAACATGCTTGGGGAAGAGGGTGCCAACATGTACTGTATTTATTGAGAACTTCTACTCTTATAATTTATGTACTTCCCAAAGGACCCAGGAGGTGCTATTTATTTAATCTCTGGTGTTCTGAGATCTTATTTGTTCCATCTATGATAATTGAAAGTTTTGCTGAATATAGTAGTCTGGGCTGGCATCTGTGGTCTCTTAGAGTCTACAGCACATTTGTATAGGCCCTTCTGACTTTTAGGGTCTCCACTGAGGTCAGATATAATTTTAATAGGTCTGTCTTTATATATTACTTGGTCATTTTCCTTTGCAGTTTTTACTATTCTTTCTTTGTTCTATATGTTTAATGTTAAGATTATTATTTGGTAAGGTGATTTTCTTATCTGGTTCAATCTATTTGGTGTTCTGTATGCTTCTTCTACCTTTATAGGCATCTCCTTCTTTACATTAGGAAATATTTTTCTATGGTTTTGTTGAAAATCCTTTCAGCTGGGATTCTTCTCTTTTTTTCTATTCCTAATAATTGTAGGTTTGGTCTTTTCACAGTATCCCAGATTTCCTGGATGTTCTGTGTTTTTTAGATTTAACATTTTCTTCCATCTATGTGTCCAGTTCCTCTATCATAGCTTCAGTGCTTGAGATTCTCTCTTACATCTCTTGTATTCTGTTAGCGAAGCTTGCCTCTGCAGTTGGCTTTTCAAATTCCTAAAACTTTCCTTTCCAGAACTCTCTCAGTTTATGTTTTCTTTATTGCTTCTATTTCCATTTTCAGGTCTTGAAGAATTTTATTTGTATTCAACTGTTTATGTTTCCTGGCTTTCTTTTAGGGATTTATTCATTTCCTCTGAATGTGTTTTACTCAGTCTATTTAAGGGATTTATTCATTTTCCTTTTAAGGACCTCTATCATAGGTGGTTTATTGTCTTCTTCTTGTGCTTCAAGCTATCTTGGAATATTCAGGGCCTGCTGTAATAGGATAGTTGGGCTTTAGCGTTGTCCTGGCTATCTGGGTTTGGGCTGATTATGGCTCTAGCTGCTGATTTTTTGCAAGTCAGGAGGGGATGATGTGTGCAATCCACAGGAGCCATGGACAGGGGGAAAAGGAGGCTGCAGATTGGAGGATTCTGAGTGATTGGATCATCAGAGGGAACAGAGATAGCTGAGAAGGGCTGTGGCCAGGCTATCTGGTCTTAGGACAGGCATGGCCTGTGGTGATCAGAGGAGTGTCCATCTGAACTTGGGTTTGGCACACAGGGATAAGTGTTTTGAGGAAGGCCAGGAGGGGATGGTCTGTGGGATGCACAGGAGGTATGTAGAGGGGTGCTGGGAAGCTGACGCCAGTGGTCTGTTTTGGTGCTAGGGACTAGCTTGAGGGATTGGACCTGCTGGAGAAACAACAAGACTGAACTTTTAATGTGTTCAAATTGGTAAGGCATGTTGGACTTTTAAAGTTATTTATATTTTATATTTTGATGTTCATATTAATATGTTATCTTAGGGATAAATTAGAAAGGAATGGTTCTAATTGGAAAGTGGCATGTTTTTGTGTCAAAGTGACAAGGCAACAGTTGTGTTGGCTAGTTTTATCTTAACTTGAAACAATTTAGAGTAATTAGATAGAAAGGAACCTCTATTAAATAAACATCTCTATAAGATCAGGCATCAGGCAAGGCTGTAGGGCATTTTCTTAGCTTGTGATTAATGGAAGAGTGCCTAGCCCATTGTGGGTGGTGCCATCTCTGGACCTGAGTTCTACAAGGCAGCAAGTTGCATCCCACCTTGGATTCTGTATCAGTTCCTGTCCTGACTTCCTTTATGATAAACAGTGCTGTGGAAATGTAAGCCAGATAAACCCTTCCTCCCTAAGTTGCACTGACTGTGGTGTTTTGTCACAGTAATAGTAATCCTTACAGTTTTCTTTGAAATGGGAATTCTTTATAAAAGAATCTTGGAGTCACATGATAAATTTAACTTTTCTTACAGGTACTGTTTGCTTCTTTACAGTCAGTATAAATGATAACTTGGGAATAACTTATACTTCTAAGGAAAACTACCACCAGACCTTTAGATGAATGCTTTGGCAACCGGCCACTAGATATCTCCAAGTTGCCTTTTGCTTTTAGACTCAAACACAAAATCTAAATCAACACCACCAGTGTGCACTGGGAATGAATGTAGGCATTGCATTCCAGAGAGGTCTAAAGTTTGTATTACTAATGAGCATTTTATGTTGTTTTTCTCTAAGTGCAAGGAAGGATAATTAACCTTACAGTCTGTCCTCATTTCAACTTTCCAGTACTCACAGTCCTTGGAAAAGGGGGAAATACACCTCTTTGTGCAGTTTCCAAATGGTCCTCTTTAGACTCCTTGGGAAGTTATTCTCCCACATGAAGCATATCTACTTACCTGAAAGCATCATGGTTCTGATCCTTGTGTTAGGAGACTTGGATTCCATGGGCATGTCCTCTACAATTTCAGGAGAGAAAAAAAATTGTTGACAAAAAAAAGTAACAGATGACCACTGTTCCCAAAGTGGACATGAAAAACTTGTATTTTGAGCAGATGGACACCAATAAATGTTTTTTAATTGTATGTCAGATACCACCCACTGAGTAAACAAATGAGGTTCTCAAAACAGAATATTGTTTATCTTAGTTTGTAGTTTCCATGACAACATACCAAACACTGGGGTCTTATGAACAACAGAAATTTACTTCTCATTGTTATAGACTTTGGGAAGTCTGAGATAGTGATGCCATTATATTTGGTGTCTGGTGACTGCATCCTGATCATTGACAGTGACTTCTTCCTGTGTATTCTCTATGGCAGAAGGGGTAAGGACATTGTTTCTGGAGTGTCTTTTATAGGGCACTGACCCCATTCAGGAGGACTCCACTATCATGACTCAATCACTTCCCAAATGACCCACCACCAAACACCATCACCATGGACTTGGGATTTTGACATTACCACAGGCATTTCAGGGAGGAGGGGCATGTTTTTTATTCCATCATATAAGATATATACTCTTAATGACAATACAGAAAATTTAGAAATTAGGATTTAAGGAGTTATTTGAAGAAAAGTGGTACCTCTGTGAGACCTCTGGGTACCTCACCCAGACCTCTGGGTGATCTTATGCTATGAATGTGGCTCCAAAGAAGATACACATAAGAAAGTGGGTATAGTAGTCCATGCTTATTGCCCAAGGTACTCATCAGTTAAGGCCAGAGAATATCCTCAGATATTCTCTGAGATTAACAGGACCACATAGCAAGACCCTATCTGTTTTTAAATGGTCTTAGATTTGGAGGCTGGTGCTGGAGGTCAAAGATAGATCACATAATATGGGTAAGGTTCTGGTTTCTATGCTTAACACTGTAGGGGATGAAGTGCATGTCCTAAAACTCAGTACCTATGAATATGACCTTATTTGAAAAAAAGAGCCTTTGCAAATATAATTAAGGATGTTAAAATGATTAATTAGCTCCCAAATTTTCCACTAAGTGCACATATAAAAAGAGAAAAAACAGAAGAAAGATATAGAGGATGTACATGCAGAGCACGGGCCCATAGTTAAGAAGACTGCTGGCTCCTCTTCTAGAGGACCTGAGTTCAGCACTCATGCCAAGTGGCCCACAACTTCCTATAAACCTAGTCAAGGATATCCATGGCCTTCTTAGGCTTCCACAGGTACCAACATGCATGTGCGCGCATACATACACACACACACACACACACACACACACACACACACACACACACATACGAATAAAATAAATCTTGAAAAAGAAAAACTTTTGGCAAAATCCACCACATGAAATTTAAAGGTAGAAGTTGGATCAAGCCAGGGAATGCAGGTAGCCACCATAGTCAGAAGACACAAGAAAGGCTTCCTTCCTGGAGCCTCATAGAGAGCCTGGCCCTGCTTGCATATGATGATACCCAGTGCCCGGCAACCTCCACCTAACACCTGTGAGTCAGCATGTGCATGCATATCACACTTACATATACATGAGGAAAAAACACCATACCTCACACAGCCACTTTAAACAGACTGAAATAAAGCAACATTAAAAGCCACAGTGAAGCAAAGTTAAAATAATTAAAAAAAAAAAAAGGGCTGGGAAGGGAAGTAATCCCAGAAGAAAATAGAGATTGAGTCAGTTAAGCTGCAGCATTTTCTATTAAAGAAAGGGCTTAGCAAAGAATGAAGTCAGTGAGCATTTCCTTTAAATTGAAATATGGAAATTAAAGCAGAAAGAAAGTGATTGGGAATAGTAATGGTTAAGGAAAAGGGGAGAGGCAATTCAGAATTTACACCATTTTCAGCTCAGTCTCTGTCCTTTGTTTTAACTTTCTATTTATGTTTAAACATTTCAATGAAGAGATTGATTCTTATCTAGCAAGTTAGAAAAACCTGCTAGTTGAAATTGGATAACTTTGAGCAAATGAAGTTCTTTACCATTTGAGTAACCCTGGGCCTGGGTTGTATAAGAAAGCAAGCTGAAGCCAGGAGTGGTGGCAGCAAGAGTCTTGCCTTACACCCTGGCTTACAAAGGGAGTTCCAGCACAGCCTGGGCTGTTACTCAGAGAAACTCTGTCTTGAAAAACAAAACAAAACAAAAAGAAAAAGAAAGAGAGAGAAAGAGAGAGAGAGAGTCATAGAAAGGAAGCTATTAAGTATCATTCTTCTTTGGTTTTTGCTTTAATTCCCACTTACAGGTTCCAGCTGTGAGCCCTTGCCCATTTCTCCTTCAGGAGGATTGTAATCTGTAAGCCAAATACAGCCTATTTTTTTAACCCAAGTTGCTTTGGATTGTGGTATTTATCACAGCATCAGAAAGAAAAGAAAAGAAAAGAAGGGCAGTTATATTTATAGTAAGTTGGCCATTGGTAACATTACTAAAAAGCTTACCCCACTAAGAAAACTGTCTAAAAAAGTGGGTGCTAGGGAGACAGAAAATAAGCGTCATTATTGATGTACTACATGTAGGAGGTGTATATCTAAAGTGTCACCTTCTAGACTTTTGCGGAAGTGGTGAATATTGATGTGTGCATTAGGTTAGGGATTATGGGTAGAGATCAGCATCTTCCCAGGCACTTGATCTAGATAGTCTGGAAATTTGATGCTGACCAGAGGTAATAATTTCAAATTAAGATGTTGTGGAATGGATAGTAAATACCATATGCAGAGAAGGAAACAGGAAACATGAATGAGGCAAGATGGAATCACCCGTTATAATAACTTGTTACAACTGTATTTGTGTTCCCTATCTGCAAAAAGTGATTTGTAGCTAATAAGGGAAATGTGAACAATAATTTTAAATGAATTATTTGAAGTAGACATATGTTGTTGTTTTCCTGCCCAGAATTCAATCTTTCTTCTTTTCCATGGGAGGAATTCTCTGCTTTCTCAGTCCTTATGAGAAAGCAGAGACCAACTGAGAGTCCTTATGCTGACTCATCTTGAGATCATTGAGAAACCCACGCATGGACATTCAGAATATTTTGTCCCTTTGGTTACTCTATAGGGTTCAGAGGCAAACAAACAATTTATACTCTGTGCTTCATTTAACTTGAGTCTTAATTTTCTAACACTTTCAATTGAAAGAATTCATCTTCACTAGCATAATGGGAAGTCAAGATCACTTTGAGATTGGGGACATCCTCAATAGCCACAGGCCAACACTGAAAATAAACCCTTAATGAAATGATGATACTTTGTCAGGGTCTTCATGACACCAGCTAGGAAGAAACTTACTCTGATGCACTGACCCAGGTATAAGTCAGCAAGGAAGATATCTTCATTAGCTGTGATCATACCATGATGCCCCAGATCAATGACCTTTATTTAGACTGTGAAAATCCCTCTTCTCAAGCCCAGTGTGTGTCAACCAATCATTTGGACTTAGGTTATACTTCTTCACTGGGAAGGAAGTACAATGCTCTGGGATGTGAAGTAAGTGTGACTGAATTCATTCACAGTGCAGTTTGCAATGAGCATCCTGTAAATGGGACTACTAGGAGCCAGAACCACAAATGAGTCTGGCTTTGGATAATTGAACAAACTTGAATTTGGATACAAACCTGCAAATTTAAAAGTACCACCTATATTGGTCAGGGTTCTCTAAAAAACTAAACTGATTGAATATAAGAATATATATTCATTCCATGTATATGATATATATATATGAGATTTATTATGATATATATATGAGATTTATTAGATTGGAATATAAGATATCAAAATAGTATAACAATTACGGTTTTGTGTTGGAAATGTCAAGGATTCAATAGTTGTTCAGTCCATGAGGCTGTTTGTCTATCAATGACCTGGAGGATTCCTGGAGAGCTGCTAGTTTTTAGTCTATGCTGGAATCCTGAAGACATTGTTATAATATTGGTGAAAGAATGTCACAGCAACAGCATAGGCAAAATTGCCATTGAGGGTGATGGTGATCAGGGGTAGTTTCTGGCTTTCATGGTCCTAGAAGTAACTGCCTGGAATTAAAATGGATCTTCCTACTTTAAAGAATTTGATCAAAAAAGTTCCTCACCAAAACGTCCAGCAGCTTGGGTTTTTATTGAATCCATATACAGTCAGGTTGACAACCAAAATTAGTCTTCACATTACCCAAAACAAAAGTTATTAATACCAAGAATCACCTTAAAGATTCCTTGAACTTGCCAAAGTTTAGAGCTAGGGAGCAGGCACAATGGTAGAACATTTGTAATATATGAGATAGTCCCTGGATTCCATCCCCTGCATGTAAAAACCATATCCTCAAATTTTAAATGAACTATATATTACCTTTTCTTGAGAGAGGAGTGATGTTGTCATTTGTTCTTTGCAATGAATTTGGTGGAATATGTGAGTGGTTGGTGAAGGCTTGGGAATGGGGGTGTTGATGGTCTTGGCTACTGTATTAGTCAGGGTTCTTCTAGAGTAACAGAACTTATAGAATGACTTACAGGCCATGTAATCTGACAATGATTGCCTATGAATGGAAGGTCCAATAATCCAGTAGTTGTTCAGTCCACAAGGCTGGATGTCTCAGTTGGTCTTCAGTATACACTGGAATCCCCAAGAAGTAAGCTCTAATACCAGTAAGGAAGTAAACTTGCTAGTGAGGCAAGAGCAAACAGGCAAAGAACAAAAGGCTTCATTCTCCCCTGTTCTTATATAGGCTTCTAGCAGAAGGTGTAGCCCAATTAAAGGCAGGCTTTCCCACTTTGAAAGATCTGGATTGCCGGGCAGTGGTGGCACATG
>NC_045030.1:11038427-11050695 GCF_008632895.1 Mastomys coucha | reverse complement strand
AAAAAAAAAAAAAAAAAAAAGAAAGAAAAAACAAGAAGATTTGGATTGAAAGTGTTCCAAATCTGGATTAGAAGTAGACCTTCAAATTAAACAGAAATCCCTCAGAAGTATACTAAAACCTAGCCATTTTATTTTTTAGTTATTTCCAGGTATAGTCAAGTTGAAAACCAAGAGTACCTGTTTCAGCTACTTTTCCACCTCCTTAACTATTCAATTTTTTAATCTTTTCTTTTCTTCATTATGGTGGTAAGTATGGGACCCAGAACTTCGCTAAGGTAAGCATTTGGTCACTGAGCTATATCTCTGGCTCTTTTCTGCTAATTTCCATGGTTGCTGGGATGTTACATATGCAAAGTGGTCAAATCATATTCCTGGGAAGATGTTTTAAGACACTACTTCAATAAAGTGAACCATTTAAAAAGTTAACATTCACCTCTACTACAGCAAGGCATCCAGTTTCAGACAAAATGTGTGGAAAGTTGAACATCTATCTAATTTTACAAAATGGATTTTTACAGGAACTTCAAGACAGATAATGAAATTTAGAGTATGTTACTCTATTAAAGAGACTTAATATTCCAGCATGAATTGGAAAAATAAACTATAAATAGACTTTCCTGGATTTTTACTTATTAAGTACAACAAACACTAAATGTCTACTCAGTACATTGTATGGGTTAAGTAAATATTCCTCTTTATAGAACATAAGTGCAGGATATTCTCAAAGTAATTTCATAATCATTGCACAAGCTAGATAAAGACACTTACCAGAAAGGTTGTAATATGTTTTAAATGTCAGAGCAGTAACTGAACAATTATAACATTTAGGGCTTATTTTGATATTAATTTGTCACTCTTACTATGACATTAACTTCCTTCCTCCAAATTGCTCATTTGACATTTTCCCAATGCAGACTCTGGGTCATGAGATGGTTCACAATGGATACCGAGTCATTTTCCCATATTCTTCTTTTAAAGCATACAAAGACCCTCACCAACTGCAGCACTTGGGAGAGTGGGCCCTGTGCCTGGACTAGGCAGCACAGTGGAGCTGGCTCCAGAGGGTGAGAACTCATGAGAGCAGGAGGGTTGATTCTGTTTCCTGCCAATGGCAGTACTGAGTGGCCTAGCTGGAGCAGAGCTGAAAAGCTCACCCTGGTGGTGCAGATAAGGGAGAGCTGGCAGGCTGACCAGCTCAGTTACCACCCAGGCCCAGATCCAGTGCTCTGAGTTGGCCCACCTCAAAACTATATCATCTGGAAATTGTTGGGATGCATGAAAGGCAGATCCTACCAAACCAAAGCTGCAGGATCTCGACGACATAGGGCAACAACAAGATAACTGGAAGGAGTCCCAATGAGGATTCAATGACTCACTGCAATGAACATTGACAAGTGAAAAGGTGTGGACAGAGGGATGTACTGTGAGACACATTGTGTCACACTACAGCTTCCATGATACGATAGTATTCTGTGCTTTGTTTTGTTTTGTTTCTTTTATTTTTTATTTGTTTGTGTGGATTTTTTTTTTATTTTGAGAGGGGAGGTTGCAAGGGTGGAGGGCAGATAGGAGGGAATGGGGAGATGAGTGGGACTGGGGTTCATGATATGAAATTCATAAAAATCAGTTAAAAGGTTTTTTAAAAATGCATATACATTTCAGCATGATGCTCACATGATGAAGAAGCAAATGCTCCCTTCAGTTTCCTTTATTCTCACCCAGTTGTATTCTCCTTTCTGAAAGTACACTGGCTTAATGCTTCCTTTTCTCTGCGTTAGGGTACATCTGACAAGGCCTGATCTGGGCTTTGCATGTGTATTTAAAAATTAGACCCCAGTGTATTTATTGCCCTTTAAAATATATTTATTTTATGTGTATGGGTGTTTTGCCTATATCTATGTCTGTGTCCATATGCATGTCTGGTGCCTGCAGGCACCAGAGCCAGAAGCAGGCATTGGATTCTCTGAGTCTGGTGTTAGAGGTGACTATAAGCTGTTACATTGGTGCTGAGCATCAAACCTGTGCCTTCTAGATGAGCACCCAGTGCTCTTAATCTCTGAGGTATCCCTCCAATCTCTGATTCACCTTTTTGACTGAATAGAATATATTACAGATTTCCCCTTTCAGTACTGGTAGATTCATCTATAAAGTCATTCAACAAATACCTATTGATTGTTATTCTAGATTTTATTGTTTTATAGAAAATACTGATTCTCCTTTTTCAATGACTCCAGAAGGAGTGTGCTTCCCTGTCAGTCCGGATAAAGTGAAGCTTGCTCATATGAATTGCTAATGCCAATTAAATAGGAGTAGTGGAAGTGAAAGTATTCCAGACTGTAGTAGAAACTTTGAGAGGCATTGGAAATTCTAGTTTGGGGGGATTCTGTCCTTCACTAAAATAATGCATCTCCTGTGTCTTCCAGGTCCCTGGCATAGGAAGCTAATAGGGCAGATCTGAAGCCAAACCCCAGCTTAGGTCAGAGTTGCTAGAGCTGATGTTAGGACCACAAAGGAGAAATAAGTATTTGTTGCTGTAAGCCCCTGACATCTTCTAATTTCTGTGGCTCAGTGTGTTCAATGCAAAGCTGACAAGTAAAGCCACCTTTTATTTGCCACATATTGATTTAGATGCTACAGGAAAAATGACAAAAATAATTCTCCATGTAGAATTTACACTGAAAAGGTGTGTAGTATTTCATAGGTTGGGATGAAATCTTACTATGTAGTCCAGGCTGGCCTCAAACTTGAGATCCTTCTGTCTCTGTGTCATGAGTGATGGATTTAAATGCCTGTTCCATCATATCCATCTCCTTTATGTTCCTGCCATTTCTATCTCCTCCTTCCCTTTCTTTCTGCCATATGTTCACTTCTTCATTCTTTGATGCCTACTCTGAACATGGAAGCAACAGCAACTGGTGAATGTAATATGGTCATACAGCTTCTAGCCATGACCTAGCCTCATATGCAACTAAAAGACCATGCTTCGTCTTACCATCAAGTCTGGATTAATTTTTCAAAACTTTATCTTCTTTTTCCTTTTGCATTCTCACATTTGGCTACATTAATGTGCTTGCTGATCAAAGCTCACATTCTGTGGCACACTATCTCCTGAGCCACCTAGTATCACCCATCCAAGACCAATGTCTTGATTCCCCTAACTTCTGGATGTATTGGTGGATAATGACTTTCATAGTTATTTTCCTGTAAAGGGTGCACTCAGTTGAAGAGAATCACCTCACCCTTACAGTTATACTTCCTTCTCATAGGCAACTTAAATCTAAAGAAACTTAAAGGTGATGGTAGTGAGGGAAGCTATGAAGAATCTTAGAATAGGAGATGACACCATTGATGAACAGCTGGCCATGCAAGCACAAGAACCTGGTTCAGATCACCAGGACCCATGTTTAAAAAGCTAGGTCCAATGGATGCCTATAATCCTATACCTGGAGAGATGGAGATAGCCAGTCTAACTGAACTGGCCAGCTAGCTCCAGGTTTAGTCAGAGTCTCCGTCTCAGAATATAATATGTAGAGGAATTGAGGAGGGCATTCAACATCCATCTTTAATATCCACAGGCTATGTGTACATATATATATATATATGTGTGTGTGTGTGTGTGTGTGTGTGTGTGTGTGTGCCATACCTACAAATGTATGTGCCCACATACATGTACAGCTGTCATGAAGCCACTGAGGTACATCCCATCCCAAGGCATGATTCTTGAATGAACAAATGAGTAGATAGATGAGTGTACCTAAGCCATGCATAAAGTCCTATACAAAGGATTTCTCTTAAGATACCCTGCAGTCACCGTTAGGTTAAATTGAAGGGTAAAGGTGCATTTCTTCCCCAAGTAGCCTCTCTTGAGGGTAGTTGCTAGCATAAGTAGGAAGACATCCCTGAAATCTGACAGCATCTTTTCTCAAGAGGCACACAGACAATGATCATGTGACAGTTGTGGAAGGGCAGATTTATGATTTCAATAGAGCTCTAAGTTCATTTTTTCTTTTAATCCCCACTCTGTGTGTGTATGTGTGTGTGTGTGTGTGTGGAGAGAGAGGGGGAGAGAGAGAGAGAGAGAGAGAGAGAGAGAGAGAGGAGAGATGGTGCCTCACATTTAAGTTTCTCAGTAGGCGTTAATGGCCTGTGTCACAGTTTCCTTGGAAACAGACTCTGAGACTGAGTTAATGTGCAAGTTAGTTATTAAGGAGAGCTTCTGGGATCGATGACTGTGGAAGGGAGGAGGAATAGGAGTGGTCACAGGGAAAGGCTGAGTTGCATTAGAGACCTAGAGACAACCTCCCCTCTAGGGAACTAGAGAGCTAGATTGATCTTTGAAGAGGTCTCAAATTAGGCCCAAATGACCACTTATTTATACCCTTGCTTTAGATGTCATTGTGTGTGGGCTGGCCACAGGATGGTGTGATTTCTGTGCAAGGTGTCTCCCTGCAAGTGAGGCTGACACTGAAAGAAACTGACAGTTGAGAAGTATCAGCTCACTGGGCTCCTGTGACTATCAAGCCTTTCCTTATAGGGGGATTTGAGAGGTGTATCTCCATATTCAAAACAGTTCCTATCTTTTCTAGCTCTTCCCTTCTCCTCTCCTGCTTTGTTGCCTTTCCTTTCTGCCTTAGTATCAATAGAAGGCTCCATCTTTTCTTCACATTTCCTCTATTAGAATATAGCTTTCCTTTCATTTGTTGAGCAAACTTTCACATACTTTAAGGTGAATCTTTGGGCATTACCTCCCCAAAGATGTTTCTCTGAGTTCCTTAAAACAAGAGAAAAATGCTTTCAGGATTATGGGAAGCTCAGTGGTAGAGTGCATGCTTAGATTTGTGTTCAATCTCTATCATCTAAAATACGTAACATTTTCCATAATGCTTTTAAAAACACCACCCTTGGGGGCTGGAGATGTGCCTCAGTGGTCAATCATCTGCAGAGGATTAGAATTTAATTCCAAGCACCCAGTTTGGGAGGCTCTGAACCATCTGTAACTCCAGCTCCATGGTATCTGCCTTCCTCTTTGGGTTACTTCAGGTACTCTCATACACATATGTATATACACACATGCACAAATATAAATAAAAATAAAATCCTTCTAAAAGTCTACTCTTTTATTACAAAATAGCCTTTCTGTACCACTCTATTATTATGTATTCATCTATCATTCCAGACCTGAACCTCTTTCAGAGCCCAGCCCCAGGCAACATCTGACTCAACCCCAGGGATTCAGTCTGCTTTTGTCAGATGCATGGGAGAGTGGTAACTCTCATTAACAGCAGTGGTGTGTGTGCCACAACACCCACCCCCCCACTGGCTAAGAAGCTACACAATCTACCTACTATAACATCAAGTATGCTTATTCAACTTTTACATGTAGGGCTTACACTCTCTGAATCTTTTATACTTGCCTGGCTGTTTGTCAAATGAATAACATATAGGCTACTTTTCTAAGCTGTTGTTTACCAATCAATAGATTGGGACATTTTGGTGAATCATAAAGACATCCTCGATGTATAACAAGATCTTGGTTCCCTCATTCTCTGGTATCAATTTCTGATAGGTAGGGTAGGGTTACTCGTAGTTGTGGTAGAGAGAAGAGATGAGTTGCCACAGGCAAACACAGAAGTGCCTAGAGAGCAGGCATTTGGGATGGCAAGCTCTAGTTCTGGGTTAGGGTTGGGGCATCAAGTAAGAGTATGCATACAGTATCTTGTTTGAATACCTACTTTGGACAAGGCTTATGAACTAAGAAGGCTCAAACATGAAAAAATGTTGTCATAACTGAAGCTTCCTAGTGTGAAGCCAACTGATAACATCACTGCCAAACCAAGGCAAGCTGAAGATGGACAATAAGACTGAGCTTAGGATGCAGACCGCTCCAAGAAGCTACAACTACATAAAAAAGGAAACTAGTCCTGCATATGTGTGTGAGAATTATCCCCACCCACTGCTCATGAAATGTTTATACTGAGTGCTTTGATAGTCTTAGCCAACACTTTTCCATAGAGTTATGAGACTGGCAATTAATAGAAAGTTGTCTGTGGACTGACTTTCTTTTGGACTGCTTCTGCTTCTATTTTCTTTGTTAAGAATGCAAGTCAAGGGTGTGAGTAGATAGACCAGTTAGGTACTTACTGCAATAATCCAAGCGAGAAATGACTAGAGCTTATAGCAGATTGACTCAAAGAGCTGTTATCTGAGAGGAACAGCTTTTATTCAGTTCTCACAAAATGGGGGCAGTGTGTGAAGACTAGGAGGTCATATAAGTCACAAGGTCACAAGTGTTGTCACTAGAATTTGAAGCTTACCATTTATAGCTTTACTGTTTAAAAAATGGGAGACAGGGAGAGGGTGATAAATGCAAATGTGTCTAGTTACTAGTGAGGGAAAAGTTAAATTTTTCTGTGCTTTGCCTATAGCACTATTATAATGTATAGACAATATGAAACAAATAGCAGGCAGTTAGCATATGCAAATTTTGTATGAGGTAAATGATCAGAATCATCCTGGGAGAAGGCTCCTCGTCTGGTGCCATGGCCCTCAGGAAATTTTCACCTGTACTTTGGGGGAGAAGTTTTAATTCTTTATAGCCGACATTCCACAGCTACAATGATTGCCCAACACACACAGGACATTCTACCTTTAATATAGGAAACTATTTCCAGAATCAAGATCACAGTAGCTGCCTACTGCAGATGCTTTTACTTAAGACCACCTGAAAGTTTCAGACAGCGACCTCCTGCCATTGACTTTCACATCTGGATGGATCTGTAAGATCTACTATTACATGATATATTCCAGTATACCCACACACTAGTCTACTGCATACTGAGTTGAGGTTTGCAGGAGGAATCAAGCCCTGAGTGGATCTCATCCTGACATGATGTCTTCTTTTCCAGTCCCCATATTCTCTCTTAGAGAAGTGTTTTCTGTTGAAGTATAGTTCATTTCATTTGTTATTTTTCATTCCAGCAAATTACTTGAATGGTTCCATATGAATAGTTTTCTTGAAAGTCTTTGGACTGCATGCTGGTTTTTCCAACAAGGAATGGACTCATCACAGCAGTATTTATGTCACCTTAGTTTCTAAGTGACTCTTGAAGATGCTGGATGGAAGTTTAAGAGGCTTTCAGGTAAACAGACTCTTCTAACATGGCTGTTAGAATGACAATAAAAAAATTCTTAGTATAGAAATGGTCTCCCTTTCATTGTTTGGGTGGTCTCTGACATTTAACTAGTGTCTCACTGGAATTTCTCTCTGCATCTCCTTTTATTCTCTCACTATTTCCCAGAATCCTCTATCTCCCTGCCAGTGTCCTACCTCCTATTTTCTGCCTCAGCTCATTGGCCAGAGGTTTTTTTCACTGACAAGTGTACCTCATAAGATATTCTCTCTACAAGTTCTTTGCAATGTGACCTTGTTATGCCCTCATCAAGAAATAAAACTCTTTTTCTTTCCCATGTGTTGGCTTGGTGTTAGCATTTATTTTAACTACTATTATGTAGTAGAAACAATGCTAGGAACTTCTAAGAATACTAAATGTGAGATCTAGAGCTTTTGCCTTACTACCTGGAAAATCAATAGCCCTGAGATTACCATGATGTGAGAAAGTTTAAGTTGATCATATGGTAAGAGAGAGGCCACTTGGTGGAGCACTGGGGTGCCATATATGTATTGTACCTTCTAGTTCAGCCCAGCAACCAGCTGAATGCAGTTGAGTGAATGAGCCCAGCTGGTATCATGTGAGACAAAATTGCCTAGCTGGACCCTGATCCAATTCCTGACCTACAGTATAACAAACAAATAAAAAAAAGAGCTTGGGGGTGTGCACTTCAGAGTATTTATTGTTGTCCTAGGTTTGGCTAATGTTTACACATAGACATCAAAGAAAACAAGATGACCTTGAATAAAGCAGTTCTATGTAACTCAGGCAATCCATGAAGTTTATGGTGGACTTCCAGCAGCAGCAGGCTGACCACAAATTCCTTCTAAAAGGAAATGTATAGTGTCCAAATTGTTCAACTGCATAAGGACTTGATTATAATAACTTTTTTCTGTTGATGGATTTCAACACCATCAGATGTTCTTTCATATTTTCTGAATATGCTAAAATTTTGTGATTTATATTCAAATTCCTTTTAAAAATTATTTTTGAGTTTATAATACAATTACATTGTTTTACCTCCTTTCTCCCTTCAAACCCTTCAATATGCCCCTCTCCACTATTCTGCAAATTCATGGCCTTTTCTTTTATTAATTGTTATTGCATGCATGCATGTGCATGTTGTGTGCATTCCTAAATATAACCTTTTCAGTCTGTATGTTACTTGTACATTAAAATGAAAATGATTTTTCTGTGATACAAAGTAAAAATCCATTTTTTTGAGTTTACAAATTATTGCTAATTTGTAATGATGCCTCTGTCATATGTCAACTGCTGCCTTGCTTGGCTTCCAGTTGGCTCATGTATCTGTCATTGAAGCAAGTCATAGTGCTTCAATCAGTGTGCATTTGTAAGATTTGAACAGGACTCTTTCAACCTTGCTATATTACTCTTTTCTAGGAGTGCCCAAGCTACTCTTGATCTTCTCTATGTAGTCTAAGTATTATAAACTGTTTTTGTGTCTGGTAAATAACTTTTATTATGTTATCTTTTCTTCTATATTGCTAGGTAATTTTATTCCAACGGAGATTAAATTGTAACAAATGCTTTTATTACATTTTTTTTCTTCCTTAATCAATGAATAAAAACAATGCGTTAAACAATGTTGGGAATGTAAGCCAGTACTTGGTGCATTCTATACAAGCACTGAGCCATACCTTATCCCTATTCTTATACATTTCTCTTCTATTTCTGCTTAGTAAAGTTTTGCTAACTTAGTGATACTTGGAAAGCTAGAACACTACTTTTATTACCTGAAAGAATTTCTACAACATTGGAAGGATTTCTTCTTTGAATGCTTACTGAAACTCTACAAACCGTCTGGGCACAATGTTCATATAGTTATTTACCCCCTCAGGGCTTATAGGACTACCCAAATTTTCTATTTTTCAGTCAGTTTGGGTTAGTTATATTTCCTCTGTATTTTGCTACTTGAATTTTAACATTTTGACATTATAATTTTCATAGAATTATCTGTTTTTTTTTGTTGTTGTTGTTGTTTTCATGTTTTGTTTTGAGGCAAGATCTCATGCAGGCCATGCTGGTATTAAACTAGGTAGCCAAGGAACATTTTGAATCCTCTGTCATCCTGTCTCTAATCCTCTTGAGTGCTAGAATTACAAGAGTTTGCCAGTATTTATACCCTGCCATATTATCTTATATTAAATTATTTCTTGACCTTTTAATTTGCTGTTGTCTGTCATTTACTACTTAGCTTTTTCATTTCTGTTCTTCTACACTCTTTGGAGTTAGTCTGCATTTTCTTCAACTAAGTTCTTAAATTCAAGATTTAGCTCATCAATTTACTCTGTTGTCTGTCTTTTATTAATTAGCTTTATTATTTCCATTCTTCTACACTCTTTGGGGTTAGTGTGTATTTTATTCAACTAAGTTCTTAAATTCATCATTTCAGCTCATTTCACAATTTTAAAACCTTTTACATTCCAACTATAGATTTGTAGATAGTTGGGAAACTAACACTGTGAATTCCTATATCCCTTTAACCAACTCAGTTTCTCCCACGGTTACATCTTAGGTAATTGTATTAGTTAGGGTTTTCATCGCCGTGAAGAGACACCATAAACAAGGTAACTCTTATAAAAGGCAAACATTTAATTGGGGCTGGCTTGGTGTCAGAGGTTCTGTCCATTATCATCATGGTGGGAAGATTGGCAGCATCCAGGATGACATGGTGCTGAAGAAAGAGCTGAGAGTTTTATATCTTGATCTGAAGGCAGCAGGAAGAGACTGTTCCACACTTCGAGTAGCTCAAAACTAGGACCTCAAAGCTCACCCACACAGTGACACACTTCTTCCAACAAGGTCATACCTACTCCAACAAGGCAACACTTCCTAATAGTGCCACTACCAAGCATTCAAACACATGAGTCTATGGGGACCAAACCTATTCAAACCACAACATTGTGACCATGGCATAATATCCAGGAAAACAATGTTTATGCAATGTATATATACACATTTTTTGTCACACGTATTAATAATGTATGTAACTCCCATCACAATCAAGAATAAACAATGATTCCATCCCTGCAGAGATCTTTTTCTGCTACTTTTTAGTAGTCACGTCAACTCCTACTACACCATCTCTCATCCCTAATTCTAGTTAACTACAAAATTGCCTATCTTTAGAGCTATATGAGTGCAATATGTTCTGCTCCCTTCTGCACAGGTAATTGTAGGGCATGGTATTATTCTTATGGACATATCTCCTGGAAGCTTATTTTATCTCTTTGAAAACTGTAAAAAGACCTTTGCCTTTTCATGTTCCTCCCTAGGCTTGAGGAACACAGAGGAGATAGGTTCCACTGCACTATCTATGTAAGCTATGGTGACAGGGAACCATATTGGTGATTGGTGGACTGCAGGTCTCAGAAACCACTAAGCAATCAATGCTAAAGGAAGAATTCAGATGGATGCCTTTGAGACCATAGGTAGCTGTGAGCAACTCATTCTTCTCTCCAGAGCACAAGACAGATTGTCATCAATCTGAACAATAACACCAACACTGTTCTGAATGCCACCATTCCTTATTGCTCCTGTTGCATCATCTTGGGCCTTGCTGGGCATAGACAGAAAAGTCCTCCTGTTCTGGTGAGTGGTATCTAGCTCTTGCACATGCTTCTTAATCCTTTTCAGTCATATAACTTGTCCCCTTAAAGTTTACTAAATCTGGTTCTTTGCCCAAATGACAAAGCACTTCATTCTTGTTGCATGAGTAGTGGTAGTAAGAATATCAATTTTACAGTCTATCACTTGTCCAGCTTCTCCAGGAAGTGTTGCTCCACATTTCAAGGAAGCTGATATCTGTCCAGGACCTCTTGGTAGGTCCTATACATCATAGAAGATGTAAATATCTTTCTTATTCCTTCTTAATGAAACATAGGTAGAATGATAGTCTCAAAGGTGATGACTTAGGCTGAGCCTCTCTTAGATTCCTTTTCAAGGTTCATAAAGCCCATAGAAAATTGAGTTCTGAATCCCTTAGAGCTATTGAAAGTTGACCTGTCTTAACAACACTCTACTCAATGATAACTTGGTCAAGGAAGAAATAAAAAAAGAAATTAAAGACTTTCTAGAGTTTAATGAAAATGAAGCCACAACATACCCAAATTTATGGGATACAATGAAAGCAGTCCCAAGAGGAAAACTCATAGCTTTAAGTGCCTCCAAAAAGAAACTGGAGAGAGCATACACCAGCAATTTGACAGCACATCTGAAAGCTCTAGAACAAGAAGAAGCAAATTCACCCAAGAGGAGTCAAAGGCAGGAAATAATCAAACTCAAGGCTGAAATCAACCAAATAGAAACAAAAAGAATTGTACAAAGAATCAACCAAACCAGGAGCTAGTTCTTTGAGAAAATCAACAAAATAGATAAACCCTTAGCCAGACTAACTAGAGGACACAGAGACAGTATCCTAATTAACAAATCAGAAATGAAAAGGGAGAAATAACAACAGACATTGAGGAAATCCAAAAAATCATTAGAGCCTACTACAAAAGCCTATACTCAACAAAACTGGAAAACCTGGATGAAATGGACAATTTTCTTGACAGATACCAGGTAACAAAGTTAAATCAAGATCAGATCAAAAATCTAAACAGTCCCATATCAGCTAATGAAATAGAAACAGTCATTAATAGTCTCCCAACCAAAGAAAAGCCCAGGACCAGATGGGTTTAGTGCTGAGTTTTATCAAACCTTCAAAGAACACCTAATACCAATACTCCTCAAACTATTCCACAAGATAGAAACAGAAGGTACTCTACCCAATTTGTTCTATGAAGCCACAATTACTCTGAAACCTAAACCACATAACAAAGAAAGAAAACTTCAGACCAATTTTCCTTATGAATATAGATACAAAAACACTCAATAAAATTCTTACAAACCGAATCAAAGAACACATCAAAACGACCATCCACCATGATCAAATAGGCTTCATCCCAGGGATACAGGGATGGTTCAATATATGGAAATCAATCAATGTAATTCATTATATAAACAAACTCAAAGAAAAAAATATGATCATCTCATTAGATGCTGAGAAAGCATTTGACAAAATCCAACATCCCTTC
>NC_045030.1:11035395-11038162 GCF_008632895.1 Mastomys coucha | reverse complement strand
CCTATTCAATATTGTACTTGAAGTCCTAGCCAGAGCAATTAGACAACAAATGGAGATCAAAGGGATACGAATTGGAAAGGAAGTGAAATTATCACTATTTGCTGATGATATGATAGTATACTTAAGTGACCCCAAAAATTCCACCAGAGAGCTTCTAAACCTGATAAACAACTTCAGCAAAGTAGCTGGATATAAAATTAACTCAAGCAAGTCAGTAGCCTTCCTCTACACAAAGGCTAACAGGATGAGAAAGAAAGTAGGGAAATAACACCCTTCACTATAGTCACAAATAATATAAAATACCTTGGTGTTACTCTAAGCAAGTGAAAGATCTGTATGACAAGAACTTCAAGCCTCTGAAGAAAAAAATCCAAGAAGATCTCAGAAGATGGAAAGATCTCCCATGCTCGTGGATTGGCAGGTTTAATATAGCAAAAATGGCCATCTTGCCAAAAGCAATCTATAGATTCAATGCAATCCCCATCAGAATTCCCACTCAATTCTTCACAGAGTTAGAAAGAGCAATTTGCAAATTCATCTGGAATAACAAAAATTCAAGGATAGTGAAAACTATTCTCAAAAATAAAAGAACTTCTGGGGGAATCACCATCCCTGACCTCAAGATGTACTACAGAGAAATTGTGATAAAAACTGCATGGTACTGGTACAGTGAAAGGCAGGTAGATCAGTGGAATAGAACTGAAAACCCAGAAGTGAACCCACACACACACCTATGGTCACTTGATCTTTGACCTAGGAGCTAAAACCATCTAGTGGAAAAAAGACAGCATTTTCAACAAACAAATAGTGCTGGCTCAATTGGCGGTTAGCATGTAGAAGAATGCAAATCGATCCATTCCTATCTCCTTGTACAAAGCTCAAGTCCAAGTGGATCAAGGACCTCAACACTGAGATACACTGAAACTAATAGAAAAGAAAGAGGGGAAGAGCCTCTAGCACATGGGCACAGGAGAAAATTTTCTGAACAGAACACCAATAGTTTCTGCTCTAAGATCAAGAATTGACAAATGGGACCTCATAAAATTACAAAGCTTCTGTAAGGCAAAAGACACTGTCAATAAGACAAAATGGCAACCAACAAATTTGGAAAATATCTTTACCAATCCTATATCTGATAGAGGACTAATATCCAATATATACAAAGAACTCAAGAAGGTAGACTCCAGAGAACCAAAAAACCCTATTAAAAAGCAGGGTACAGAGCTAAACAAAGAATTCTCAACTGAGAAGTACTGAATGGCTGAGAAGCACCTAAAGAAATGTTCAACATCCTTAGTCATCAGGGAAATGCAAATCAAAACAATCCTGAGATTCCACCTCACATCAGTCAGAATGGCTAGGATAAAAAACTCAGCTAACAGCAGATGCTGACAAGGTTGTACAAAAAGAGGAACACTCCTTCGTTGCTGGTGGGATTGCAAGTTGTTACAACCACTCTGGAAATCAATTTGGCAGTTCCTCAGAAAATTGGACATAGTACTACATGAGGACCCAGCAATACACCTGGGCATATATCCACAAGATGTTCCAACATATGATAAGGACACATGCACCACTATGTTCATAGCAGCCTTATTTATAATTGCCAGAAACTGGATACAACCCAGATGTCCCTCACCAGTGGAATGGATACAGAAACTGTGGTAAATCTACACAATGGAGTACTACTCCATTAAAAACAATTAATTAAAAACAATGAATTTATTAAAAACTATTAAAAACAATGAATTTATGAAATTCTTAGGGAAATGGATGCATCTGGAGAATATCATCCTGAGTGAGGTACCCAATCACAAAAGAACACACATGGTATGTACTCTCTGAAAAGTGGTTAGTGAAAAGAGCCCAGAAGTTCAGAATACACGAAGTACAATCCACAAACCACAAGAAACTCAAGAAGAAGGAAGACCAAAATGTGGATACTTTATTCTTTCTTAAAAAGGGGAACAAAATACCCATGGAAGGAGTTGCAGAGACTAACTATGGAGCAGAGACTGAAGGAAGGGCAAGCCAGCCTGATATAGCTGTCTCCTGGAGGCTCTGACAGTACCCGACTAATATAGAAGTAGAGGCTCACAACCATCCATTGGACTGAGTACAGGGTCCCCCAATGAAGGAGTTAGAGAAAGGAATGAAGGAGCTGAAGGGCTTGCAGTCCCTTAGGATGAACAACAATATGAACTAACTAGTACCCTCAGAGCTCCCAGGAACTAAATCACCAACCAAGGAGTATACATGGTGGGACTGATTGCTCCAGCAGCATATGTATAGTAGAGGATGGCCAAGTTGGTCATCAATGGGAGGAGAGGCCCTTGGTTCTGTGAAGGCTCTATGGCCCAGTGTAGGGGAATGCCAGGGCCAGTAAGCAGGAGAGGGTGGGGTGGCGAGCAGGGGGAGGGGGAGGGAACAGGGGTTTGTTCCTGTTCCTGTTGTTGTTGTTGTTTTCTTTTTGGAGGGGAAACTGGGAAATATGACATGTAAATAAAGGAAATATCTAATAAAAGAAAAAAAGAAATGTATATAAGTCAAAAAAAAGAAAGAAAGAAAGAAAGAAAGATGGGTGATGACTAATACAGAAGTAGAGGCTCACAGCCATCCATTGGACTGAGCACAGGGTCCCCAACGAAGGAGCTAGAGAAAGGACCCAAGAAGTTGAAGGGTTTGCAGCCCCATAGGAGGAACAACAGTATGAACTAACTAGTACCCTCAGAGCTCCCAGGGACTAAATCACCAACCAAAGAGTACA
>NC_045030.1:11030154-11034376 GCF_008632895.1 Mastomys coucha | reverse complement strand
AAACAAAAAACAAAAGAAAGAAAACTCCCTCAAAGATCTACCCAGCCACTTGGTTTTAGTTAATTGTGGAAATAATCAAGTTGACAATCAGGAATAGCTCTCACATTCCTCCTACTTGAGCCTTATAGGAATTTCTGGAATGTTGATAGCTCTGAACTGTCACTAGCCAACTGAGGATTCCTGGAGCAACAGTGAGTATACCTTGGTTATATTTTCAATGTATTTGTGCCATGGTTTAGGTTTTTGCACTTATTGGCATCTGATTCAAAAGCCCAGCCTTTCTCATCAACCTTCAAATACGCATGCTGCCTGAGATCTTACTGATGAGCTTGGTCTTCTGTTCACTTCTAAAGCTGAAGGGGACAGACATGAACAGCTACAGTTCAGGAAGTAGTACTCTGTAGTACACTGTCTCACTGGAAGGAGGCTCTGGTAGTTTCAGATTACATTCTTTGCACGATGGAAGTCTTGGCCTTAGACTTGGATGCTGATTTGATGGACGCTCATGCCTGAGATGGGGCAGAGAGTTGACTTTCTGAGAGCACCAGCTTTGGCTAGTATGAAGCAAATTCTCAGTTATCCCTGTTGATCACATCCCCTTCAAGGTCTATGGGCAACCCAGACACTACAGATACATTGGGGATCTCTAAGACACTTCCCCAATCCTGGAACTATTGATGTCTGATTCATCACAGATACTATTCTAGGGCTCCAAGAGGGTAACAGAGATATGGGCCTACCTCGTGATATACCTCATATGTACACTTCATGATATACCTCACAAACTACCTCATGGTATTCCTCCTTCTGCAGTCTGAAGGCCTAGCTCCCAGTTCTGCTCCTTAGACACCAGTGTATACCATACCAGGATCATGGGCTTTCCATTGGTGTCAACAATGATCTCTTCTTAAAACTGCAGCAGTCCCTGAAAAAGAGGCAACCACAGACAGAAATGGTTAGGGCCTGGTAGGGTTGTAGGGCTGTGGAATGCCATTGCTGGGACACCCACAGGTAGGATCAATAGGTCCTTGATGTAGATGCCACTACTCACATGATGTTGTCTGCAGCACAGGGTATACCTGCTCCCTCGGCCTTTTAACTTGCTTTTCATTGACTAAGCACAGCATGGATATGGATGTGTGTGTGTGTGTGTGTGTGTGTGTGTGTGTATGTTGATATGGATAGAAGTTCAAGGCCAGACTGGGAAATTTAATCGAAGTATGTTTCAAACTAAAAGAAAATGGAGGGGTAGGGAGCTGGCAAGATATCCCACTGGGTAAAGGCCTTGCTCCTAAGACTAACAACCTGACTTTGATACCTAGACCCGACATAGTAGAAGGAGAGAACTGACTTCTGTAAGTTGTCCTCTGACTCCTACATGTGTGCATTGTCCACACACACAAGCACATCAAATAAAAGTAAAAAAAAAAAAAATTAAACTGAAGTTAGGTGTTTAGCTTCGTGCAAGAGGGCTTATATAGCATGTACAAAGTTCTGAGTTAAGTCACTAGTTCTAGCAAAAACAGTTAGTTGGGAAATGGTCCCTCTTCTATTTTGGAACTTTTTGGGGTAGATTTCATAGTACTGCTTTTTAAAGATGTTTAATGAAATTTTTCTGGAATTCATGTTTGATAGAATTGATATGGGCTTGGGAATTACTTTCTTGAAAATTTTAAAGTTACCAATTCAATTTCTCTAACAGTTAAAGGATTATTCTAATTACCTATTTCATATTGGTTAAGCTGCTATAACATGTGCCTTTAAAGAAATTGGCCCATTTTAATTACTTGATCAAATGCATGTGTGTAGAGTTGGTCACATTAGGCCTATTTTATTCTTTTAATATCTGCAGGGACTGTAATAAAGGACTGTGTAGTATTAGTAATCTGTGCCATTTCTTTGTTAATATTTGTATTCCTTGCTAGAAATCTGTGATCCCACTTCAAAAAACCAGCTTCACCTTACTGATTGTTTTCCATTGTTTTTCTGTTTGAAATTTCATTGATTTTTGCTTTCATTTATATTGTATCTTCTGGTTTATTTTGTATTTCTTATTAATATTTTTTAAAAAAAATACTTGGGCTAGGATCTCACTGTGTAGCTCAGGCTAATCTCATATTCAGCCTTCATAGTAGAGAAATTGCAGACATACAGGTATACACTCCATATTATATCTGTTGCCTTCATGTTTTCTTTTTTTTCCCTCAGGTCTGGGGATTGAAACCAGGAAGTCTCTAATGACAGGCAAATGTTGTACCACTATATTACATCCTCAGTCCATGCATAAGTTTTTAAAGGAGATTAGGTGACTGATTTGAGACTTTTCCTCTTTTTGATATAAGTAACTATTATAATATAACATTTTCTTTCTTAACACCAGTTTAGCATCTCAGAAATTTTGATGCATTCTCTATTTACTTTCATTGAACTAAAACTATTTTTGTAAACTTTGAGTCCTTGGTTATTTGGAAGTATGCCTTTTGCTTTTAAGTGCATTGGTATCAGAGAAGAGGCAACTTTTGTCTCAGTAATAATAGAAATCAAATTGAGACAGAAAAAGGGCAAATTTTCCAGGCAAATCTTTAATTGAATGTCAATATTCCTCTTATGCCAGAATTTGAGAGGCAGCTGCAGAAGGAGTTCACAGCCAGCTTAGCTGCAGAAACTTGTATCAAACAAACAAAATAAAACACCCCAAGATATTAAGGGGGTGGGAGAATAGTGGGAAAGGGATAATTTGGGAGGGCATGGGAGGGAAAGAAACAAGAGAGGGTAAGGAAGTGATAGCTAGCATTAAGGTCATATAAAAAACTTATAATTTTATAAACTTGCACGTATGCAATAGTTTAAAGGGAGCTACTCTACATGGGGCATAATGGTTCTCCCAGAACTCCAAAGAAGTAGAAACTGAATGTGATTGAAATAAATTATGTGCATGTATGAAATTCTCAATCAATAAAAATATTATATAAAAGAGGATTTTAAAAAGCTTTACTTGAAAGGAAAAGGGGCCCAAGAGAAGAGACACTGCATTGCAAGGAAATTTAGACTAGTTCCAATCAGAGGAAGAAGGAGGTTCTTATTATTTTTTGAAAAATGATCTCCTTTTTATATTTTATGTGCCAGAATGCTTTGCTTGCAAATACGTATGTTTACCAAGTGTGTACCTGTTCCCCATAGTGGTGAGAAAAGGATGGGGTTCTAGATGGTTGTGAGCCACCATGTGGGTGCTTAGAGACAAACGAGATTCTTCTGCAAGGGTTGCAAGTGCTTTTAACTACTGAACCGTCTGTTCCGTCCTGTTTGGCTAGTTTTTGAGACAGGGTCTCATCCAAATAATGGTCAGTGTGCCTGACATATCTTAGACTTAAGGTACTTCTTTTTTAGTAGTCTCAGTTAAGGGAATTACTTCTGGTGTGACTGATAAGCCCATCAGTCTGTTTCTGTTATGACTTGGTATATTCATGGGTGTGGTTGTCACTGGTACACATAAGTGATTAGCTTGTGCTTTTAGGTGTTCTGGCTGATGGTAGCTGCTTTACTTGTATAGACAGGACATAGAATCATTATGCCATTACATGTGCACTCAAAAATGGAGTAATTTAGGTTAAAACTGTTGTTTTTTTATAAACCAGAATGGATGCAGGCTAGGCATAACTTTAAGTTGCTATCCTGTACAATATAAGTTACCCAGAGCAGGCCATGCCTATTCTGTTCTAATGTCCACTGGTACAGCCTTTAAATTTTGATTATTATATTGTCCAGTTCTTAAGTCTCCATCTGCTAATTCCTTACTGACACTTTCTGTTTCATTGGTTACACGTTTGTATTTTCTCAGTGTGTGTATTAGTCAAGGTTCTCTAGAGTCACAGAACTTAAGGTAGTCTCTATGTAGTAAAGGAATTTATTGATGACTTACCAGCTGTAGTCCAACTCCCAACAAAGGTCAGCAGCAGTTGTAAATGGAAGTCCAAGGATCTAGCAGTTGCTCGGTCCCACAAGGCAAGACAGAAGCATTCATATTACTCTATAATCATCATTTCTGCAACTGATTACGTGGCCTTAGCTGGTATTTATAACTACCTTCCTCTACTACCCATTCTGTATTTCCTTCCCCCTCAGCAAGCACCTTAGCAGGTCTTGGCTCTTTTCCGGGAGGATTGACCCATACCTTCATTCCTGATGGGTCTGCATCCTTTGCCATCCTGCTTGGATTAGGCTG
>NC_045030.1:11015577-11029516 GCF_008632895.1 Mastomys coucha | reverse complement strand
GGAGTGGAAACCATAGGCATTTGAGCAACTTCTTCATGTAACTTGCTTGTGCCCTCAGGACCTGCTCTAGCCCAATCACTTGTGGTATATACCACTTCCATTTGATAATTGACTGCTGCTGTGCACATCCTACTTTATGACTTGAAGGGTCTGATAGCACCCTTCAAGCTCATGATGGGTAGTTCAGGTCACATAGTAACTTAGTGTCCTACTGTCAAAAGTTCAGTTTCCACTTAGGCCCAATAGCAGGCCAAGAGCTGTTTTTCAAAGGGAGAATAGCTGTCTGCAGATGATGGTAGAGCTTTGCTCCAAAACCCTAAGGATATCTTCTGTGATTCACCTACAGGGGCCTGCCAGAGGCTCCAAACAGCATCTCTATCTGCCACAGACACCTCAAGTACCATCAGGTCTGCTGGATCATATGGTCCAAGTGGTAGAGCAGCCTGCACAGCAGCCTGGACCTGTTGAAGAGCCTTTTCCTGTTCCAGGCCCCACACAAAGCTAGCAGCTTTCCGAGTCACTTGGTAAATGTGCCTGCGTAACACAACCAAGTGAGGAATGTGCTGTCTCCAGAATCCAAATAGACCCGCTAAAGGTTGTGCTTCTCTCTTGGTGGTGGGAGGGGCCAGGTGCAATAACTTATCTTTCACCTTAGAATGAATATCTCTGCATGCCCCACACCACTGGACTCCTAAAAAGTTCACTGAGGTAGATGGTCCTTGAGTTTTGGTTGGAGTTATTTCCCATCCTCTGGTATGCATATGTGTTACCAATGAGTCCAAAGTGGTTGCTACTTCCTGCTCACTTGATCCAACCAGCATAATATCATCAATATAGTGCACCAATGTGATATTTTGTGGAAGAGACAAACTATCAAGATCTCTTCTTCATGAAACAGGGCAGGAGAGTTAATATATCCTTGAGGCAAAACTGTAAAGGTATACTGCTGGCCTTGCCAACTGAAAACAAATTGCTTCTGGTGGTCCTTATGGACAGGTACTGAGAAGAAGGCATTTACCAGATCAATGGCTGCATACCAGGTTCCAGGAGATGTGTTAATTAGTTCAAGTAAAGAAAGTACATCTGGTACAGCAGCTGTAATTGGAGTTACTACTTGATTTAGTTTTTGATAGTCAACTGTCATTCTCCAGTACCAAAGGTCCAAATGAGTCATGCCATTATAAATTTCAACTCTCCTATGCTGACCATTACAGGTCATATCATTATAAACATTGTTTTGTCTATGCTGTCCATTATAATAACTAGGATCAATTTGTCTCTGACGATTCAATGCTGCCACCTGACCCTTGTTACCTCGGGCCTAATTAAACCCATTGAATTTAATTTATCTAATTGAGCAGCAGCATCTCCAGCCCTAAGGTCTGGCACTAGGAAAAGGGCAAGAACAAAACTCTTCAAATGTGCTGGTGCCCCTCTCACCAGTTTGCATCTTATAGGACTGGTAAAGGGCATATATTCTGGACTTTCCCATTGTGGAGGATTAGGTTTTACACAACGTATCCACTCTAGCATTGCAATTTCCCTAAGCCTTCGTAAACACTAAGCCAAGGGATATCAGGTATCTCTAACTCCTTTTCAGTAGGCCATCTTTTGATAAAAGCTTCAGCCAACCATTCAAACTTCTGACACCTTTTTTAACTGTGCGAGCTTTCTTATTAAACCTAGAATCTCCACTCAGAGGGCCCATGTCAATAAATTCAGCCTGCTCTAGTTTTATGTTCCTTCCACCATTATCCCACACCCTTAAAATCCATTCCCATACATATTCCCCAGGCTTCTGCTTGAATGAATTAGCAAACTCATTAAGCTCCTTAGTAGTGTAGCAAATTTCCTCATGGACTACACTTTCTATCTCCCCTCTAGGGGTCTGTTTTGCCTTGAGTCTGGTTATAGGTCTAGAAGAAACTATTGGTGGGCCTTGAGAAACTTCAGTATTGTTTTGTCTGGCATTTCCTTCAGCGAAAGCTGGTTTATCAGACTCTGGGGGATTAACTTCCTCGTGTGGGAAAGGCATTATTTCAAGGGGTGGGGTGCTGCTTTCTCAGGTGGGGCAAATCCTTGAGAATCTGAAGATTCAACATTCTCAGCTTCAACAGGGTCTTCCCACACATCCCCATCCCAAGTTATAGGACCCCATTCTTTGCCAACTAGTGCCCTTACTTTAACCGCTGACATCCTCTGAGGCTGAGACTTGAATTTTTGTTGTAATTTAGCCAACCTTATAATGAGAGCTTCAGTTTGATTTTCTGTAACTTGAGCTCTATGGCTGCTGGAGAGAAGATTCTCTTCAAGGACACACTTAGCAACTTTTAGACTGTTTATTTGTGTCTGGAGCCTTGCGATTTTATCACACAACTCCTCATTTTCCTTCATCATTTTTTCTCAAGATGCTAAGAGCAACCAATCAACAAAATCATTTTCCAATTTCTTCCCCATCTTGTAGAAAGCTTTGTACACCGAATCCCCTAATTCATCAAGATAATCAAGAGCATTAGCTTCTTTAAGCTTGAAATATAGTTGTGACCACAGGTCTTCAGTATTCTCTGAACTCCCAGGAGGGAGAGAATTTGGAGAGGTTTCAGTAGTTGAAGGAGTTGATGGATTCTCAAACCATCTCCAGATTTTTAAAAGATCCATCCTTATATATTCTACTCCTCTAGAGCCATTCTGGGTACCAATTTGTCTTAGTCAGGGTTTCTATTCCTGCACAAACATCATGACCAAGAAGCAAGTTGGGGAGGAAAGGGTTTATTCAGCTTACTTCCACATTGATCACGAGAGGAAGTTAGGACTGGAACTCAAGCAGGTCAGGAAGCAGGAGCTGACGCAGAGGCCATGGAGAGATGCTTCTTACTGACTTGCTTCCTCTGATTTGCTCAGCCTGCTCTCTTATAGAACCCAAGACTTCCAGCCCAGGGATGGCACCACCCACAAGGGGCCCTACCCCCTTGATCACTAATTGAGAAAATGCTCCAAGCTGGATCTCCTGGAGGCACTTCTCCACCTGAAGCTCCCTTCTCTGTGATAACTCAAGTTGGCACACAAAACCAGCCAGTACAGTGTGTTTCTATTATCTTTATAATTGTTCCTTCAAGTATATTTTTATTCCCATTTGTTTAATATCTTTGTCAGATAATTCAATTATTTGTTGGCATCTTATTGCTGGATTCTGTTAATGGTCTTTTATTATTGAAATTGGTTTCTCTCTGCATAGGATGGCGATTCTCAGTTGTACCCTGAATGTTTTCAGTATTAATGGTTTGAATGAGAATCCCCCCCCCCCCGCCATAGTCTTGGCCATTTGAACAGTTGGTCCTCAGTTGATGGTTGTATTTGGGAAGGTTCAGGAGGTATAGTCTTGCTGGAGGAAGTATGCCACTGTCAGTGGGCTTTGAGAGCTTAAAGACTCTCCCCATTTCTTTTTTGTTCTTTCTGCCTTCTGCTTGTGGTTCAAGATGTGAGCCCTCTGCTTCTCACTCCTGCTGCCTTGCCTGCCAATTGCTGCTATTTCCCCCTTACCATGATGGACTCTTACCCTTCTAGAAATGTAAGCCAAATAAACCTTTTCTTCTATAAAGAGCCTTGCTTGTGGTATTTTATCACAGCAATAGAAAAGTAAGAAATACATTGATACACTGGATCTTACTTAACTCTCTTTTAGTAGTCACCTATGATGCTATACTTTCAGATCATATTGGTTACTTCTGTCATTACTATGACAAAATACCTTATAAAAATAACTTAAATTTTATTTCATTTTATAGCCATCTATGCTGCAGCATACATCATTGCTTCCTTTCCTCTTCATTCCCAAATAATATTGCATTGTATGGTTATGCTACATTTTAGCTACCAGTCAATGGACCTGGGGATTATTTTTACTTTGTGACTATTCACTATTGTGAATAATGTTGCTATGAGCATCCATGTACAAGTTTTAATGTGAACATAAATTTTCATTTCTCTTGAATATACTATTAAGAGTTCAGTTTTTGTATCACATGGATGGTAACTTTATAGTGAATGTTTTGAGAAACTACTAAATCATTTTTCACTGAGGCTATGTCACTTGCCATTGCCATTGCCAGTGTATAAGCCTTCTAATTTTCTACATCCTTGTCATCATCTCACATCATTATCAACACATCTTTGTTAGAATCTTTCTACTGTAGCTGCCCTGATTAGGTGAAATGTTATCTTCTTTTAGTTTTGACTTTCATCACATGTTTGTTAACTTTTATTGGGTTTATCACACAATTGTGTATGGTCTCTGGAAAAACATTTACTGAAATCCTACCTTGGTTTTGAATATTGGGATATGTGGGGACTGGCAAGATGGTTCAGGTAAAACATAACCTGACCTCCATCCCCAGGACCCACAGTGGTGGAAATAACTGATTCCTGTGGTTATCCTTTAAGTTCCACATGCATGTATACTTGGACACAGGCATGCACATATATGAACAAACACAAGTAAATAAACAAAATGTGACTTAAACATTGAGATATTTAGCTGGATGGTGGTAGTGCAAGTCTTTAATCTCAGCAATCAAGAGGAAGAGGCAGAGGCAGGCATATCTCTGAGTTCAAAGCAAGTTCTAGGATAGCCAAGGCTACACATAGAAACCCTATTTTGAAAAAAAAACAAACTAAAATTTGAAATATTTGTCTTTCTGCTGTTGAATTACAAATACTTCATAAGAGACCAGATTTGAAAATATTTTCTCCCATTATATTTGACTGTTCTCTCTCTCTCTCTCTCTCTCTCTCTCTCTCTCTCTCTCTCTCTCTCTCTCTCTCTCTCTGTGTGTGTGTGCTGGATAAGGAAACCACAGCCTCATACATGCTAGGCCAGTACTCTACAGCCCCAGTCGTCCTCTTCCTATTCTTTGCTTCTTCCTCTACCTCTTCCTATTTCTCTTCCTCTTCATTCTTCTGTTTGGTTTGTCTTTAAGACAAGGTCTTTGCCACTATGGTCCAGGGTAGCCTACAACTTGCAGTTGTTATGGCTAACATTATATTTTCAGTTTAAACTACTGTGTTTAAAGGCCTATAAACATAATTGCCTCTAACCTGGAAGCTTCACTTGCTCAAGAACAGATAACTTCCAGGAATGCTGGGGGCTATTATAATTGCCTGGCTTTGTTTGTGCAAGATAATGGTCACAGTATTGCTGCTTCTGCTTCTGCTTCCATAAAAAAAGTCTTCCTTGCTTGAGATCAAGACATTTGTTTGCTAACTGAGCCCTTGATTGCAGGATGCATGCCTGCACATTAACAGAATATAACCTCCTGATTAAGGATGTATAGCCTTATGTGTCTTTTTTGTATTATAAACCCTTGACTAATGTAGCTTAGCACTACATTTGGGTATCCCAAGTCCCAGGTGTAACCCTGGTACCAGTATCTGAAATATATTCATGGTCAGATTGATAAATCCCTGAATGACTCCAAACCCATAACACAGTCATTCTGTCTTATCTTTCCCAGAGTTGGGATTACAGGCATATGCCTTCATGCTTAGTGATATTATCCTTTGATACAAACAAAATTATTAAATTGCAATAAAGTCCATGTATCTATTTCTTCTTTTTATTGGTTGTACTCTTTTTGGTATACAAAGTCACTGACAAGTTCAAGGCCATGAAAGACTCACTCTTATATTAAATAATTTTAACTACACTACATTTAGGTCTAAGGTTCCATTCAGGGTTATTTTTTGTGTGGTAAGGCATAAGAGTGCAGCTTAATTCTTTTATATGTGGACATTCAGTTCTTTTAGTACCATTTATTGAAAGGACTTCTTTTTCTCTGAATTGTCTTGATACCTTTGTCAAAAATCAGAGCTAGGGGTATAGTAGAATGGTAGAGAACTTGCCTGGTGTGTGTGAGGTCCTGTATTTGATGCTCAGCATGGAGAAAAAAATTAACTGACTGTGAATGTCAATATTTATTTCTAAACTTTTACTGCATTGTTCACTATGTCTATCTTAATGTTTGTACTACATACGTGTGTGTGTGTGTGTGTGTGTGTGTGTGTGTGTGTGTGTGAGCGCATACATGTTGGCTCTCAATTACTCTAACTTTGTAGTAGGTATTGAAATCTGATATTTGGGGCTTAAAGCAAGAGAGAATGACTCACATTTGTAGTTTAGAGAAGGAGGGTTTCCAGTTTCAAGTCATCTTGAGATGTATTTTGAGTCCTAGGCCAAGCTACAGAGATAGGACCTTTCTTAAAAGGGTGGTCAACAAATTAATTAATTAACTGGGGACTGAGAATGTAGCTCAGTAACAAAGTGTTTAAGATTCTGAAGTCTATCTCTAATACTAAAAATAGAAAGATAAGACAATAAAAAAGTCATGACAATTGAGTCCTTCAACTTCTATATGTGTATGGGTGTTTTTGCCTATATGTATTTCTGTGTACCATGTGCACACGGTACCTACAGATACCAGAAGAGGGCATCTGATTCCTTGGAACTAGAGTTACAGACATTTGTGAATTGCCATTTGGGTCCTGGGAATTAAATGCTGGTCATTGCAAGAGCAACAAGTGTTCTTAATTGCTGAATCATCCCACTAGCCCTCAACTTTGTTGTTTATAATGATTTGTTAGAGTTATTCATGGTGGCACATGCATATAATCTCTAAATTTAGGAGATGGAGGCAGGAGAATCAAAAATTTGAGGCCAGCCTTAGGCTGTTTTCTGAAATCTTGTCTCAACAACAACAAAACAAAACAGAAATTCAAGATTATTTTAACTACCTGGCATCCTTGAATTTTGGTTGGGGTTGAATTAGGTCAATTTGAATAACATAATGATCTTAACAACAGTAAATCATCTGACTCCAAAACTCAGATTGAACCCTCATTTATTTGGGTTTCTATTAATTTATTTCAGTAATGCATAATGCAAATTTTGGTTTCATAAAAAAAAATCCAGTGATGTTATGTGAATATGTTTTTGTTTTAATCCCAGGTAAGGGATAAGAGGCTGCTTCACACCAAGTGATCATCATTTGCCTTGTGCACTAGCAGAGTGTGATTGTTTTTGCCAGCTATAGATCAATTCTGGGGACTCTGGATGGGGTATAAATGGAAGAGCACTGAGAGGGTCTGTGGCAGTTGCTGCTAGTTTCTGTGCTGTGTTTGCTGGATTGCCGGATTGCTGAATGGCTGGATTTCTGTTTGGAGATAGTCTGATGATGAAGATTGGAGGCCCTCTTTCCCCTCTTTTTTCTTCCCTACTTGGTATTAAGGGCTTGGAAGGGATTAGAGTAGAATAAGGGTTGGAAGGTTGGTAGAATAAGACCCAATAAAATATATTTAAAAATAGTGAAAATATAGTATTTTTTGTGTTTTTTAGTGTAACATCTTGAATTTCTGTGGTATAAAATTATCTTTTATTTGCTTGATGTAATTGTTGTCTCCAAGGCTTACTGCCTCAGTGTGCTAACCTAGGCCTAGTACTGGAAGCATCTAGCCTCTGTACAACCTAATCTAGGCCTACAATATTTTCAGCCTCTTATACTAACTGCTAAATAAGCTCACCCCTTTCTGGTTCTGAACTCTGGTTGGTTGATTCAGCTCAACTGTTGTGGCTCAAACTTCTCTCCAAGCTGACTGATTCAATCTGGCTTCTCTCAGCTTCACCTGAATTGCTCTGCTTGGTCTCATACTAACTCAGGTTATTCTAATCTTCTAGCTCCTGCTAATTTTCTGGCTCATTCTGACTTTATCCGTGTCTAGCTTGTTCTCTCTTCAACCTGTCTCTGTAAAACTGCCTTCTTCCTCTCTCTGAATTGCCCTTTAAGTAGCTTCCTTTTCCTCTCTTTTCTGATGAGAGTTGGACATATTCTATTCTGACAAACCTTGCTCTGATTCATCACTCTGTCTGCCACTCAATTAGCCATCACTTTCAAACATGGATGCTTCTTTTTACAAACTAACTTTACCTTCCCTGTTTGGAGTTAAAGGTGTGTAGTAAGGGCGTGTCTGTATTCCAGCCAAAGTGTGTGTGCAAACAACACAATCTGGGAATTCACAGTATGACCAAATATCCTACAACATGTGGGCAATTTTTTTCCTCGGTATTTGACTTTTTTTGACTCTGTTATTTTCTAAGATACTGATAAGTATGAGTACCATATCATAGCTAAGGGCCCTACACACAACTGAGTATACAAGGAGCTCTAAGATACCTACAAATTCACTTCTGTGACAAACAAACCTCTGTTTTATGCAGATGTGTGTTATTTGGGTTAATCTGTCACTCATAAATTAGGTAAATTGAACAAATCTAAGATGCAATGAGTTATTCACTCACTCAACAAGTGCCTTTTGAACATAGAAAATGCCTTTAACATTTCAAGTCACTAACATAAAAAAGGCATGTGAGTCATAATCCCTGTTATTTGCAAATGGCTCTGCACACTGCTGGATGAGATGTACATTCTAATAACATTTTTTAACATTTTAACAAGGTGATCTTTTCCCACTCAAAGGAACACTACACACCAGACTCTATGAAAATGGTAATGAGAATGGGCAGAGTTATGATTCCTAAGAGCTGAAGTCTGGGTGGGGGCTGTTGAGGGAGAAGTTCTGAAGCAGGGGAAAAAAAAGGATACTTAAGAAGTTGAGTAAAACTTTGGAAGACAAGAAAATAATGTTGGCAGTCTGGGGGTAAGAGTAAGGACTCAGGAAAACAGGGTCCACTGGAGAACAAAGCTAAGAAAACACAAAAAGAAAAATTGGAGGGTCCAGCTGCACAGTCTATGAACAAGATGAAGATGCTTCAGAAGTATGAACTGGATAGGTTTGGTTTAGTGACCCCTGTGGTTTAGATGTCGTTTGTTCTCCTAAACATTCATGCGCTGAAAGTTTGATCCTAGATGTGACAGCTGGTGAAAGCTTTAGGATGTGGAGTTTAGTGAAAATTGAGCTATTTGACTACTTCCTCACTGGCCTTTGGTGCTCTCATAAATAAATGTTGCTGAGTTATCTGTCCGACTCATGCTGTTGAAACCCCGCAAGAAGGCTGCACCAAATATTGTTGTCCCAGCACAAACTTTTCAACCTTCAAGACTATGAACAAAAATAAATGTCTTTTCTTTAAAAAGTACCTGTTATCAGCTATATTGTTATAGCAACATAAAATGGACTAATACAGTGGCATATGAAGGGACAGGAAGAGTGGTGAAATCATGATTTGATTTATTAATCAAATAAGATATATAGGTACACTGATTTGATTAACAAGTAGGTACACTGCCTATAGGGAATTTAAAGCAATGTCATTTTGTCCTCAGAGGCCAAAAATGGATGTTGGATCCCTTGGAACTCTAGATATAGATGGATGTGAGCTTCCCAACATGGGTGTTGGGAACCCAACTCTGGTCTTTTGGAAGTACATGCTGTCATCTGCTGAGTCATTTCTCTAGCCCTATCCATCTACTTTTTTTTTTCTTGCACTAGCAATTTTAAATGTCAATGATAAAAGAGTCCTTGCTTCACAATACTTTGTCAGTCTAGGGCAGCACTAGCCAATAGAAAAATGTTATTTTTCCAAAACAGAATTCCCTTTCTTCGGTACCATCCCTTGTGAACTTAATTTTAATAAGCTCAACAATTCAATAACTATAAATTACTATGACTTTAACACACAATCAGAATAAAAGTATTAGCAAAGTAATTTATCTTTTTCACCACCAGGTGTTCTAAATGTGGCATTTTCTGCTTATGGCACACCCTAATTTAGACTGGCTGTGCTTCCAGTGCTCAGGAACCACCATGTGGCTCACAGCTTCTGGATTACATAGTATGTGTTTATGTCTGAATAAAACTGTGGTTACCCTTGCCTTGTAATAATATGTTAGGAGCTTCAACATGGCACAAAATTATTACCTGTCCCTTTCATAAACATTATAGTTGCATGAGGATCAATTTAAAGAACTTTTAAACATGAAGATTCAGGGGAACGAGTTGACTTGCAGATTACATTTGTGGTAGTTCAAAATTGTCAGAGTTGATTTGGGCACATTTTATTATTTTTGTTCCTCTTCTGTTATTTTGCTGTTTTCCTTTCCTTATCTTTTAAAGACAGAGTCTCCCTGTGTAGTCCAGTCTAGATTGGAACTTGATGTCCTCCTTCAAAGTGCTAGTATTACAAGTGTGCATGACTGTGCCTGGCCTTGGGTACTGTTTTCACTTCTGTTATTATGATATTGTAAAATCCTAAAATGAGGCAGCAGGTTAGAAATGAGCAATGATACAGCAGTTATTCCAAATAGGAGAAATAAACCACTAGATGGTTTAAGCCAAGCTTATGTTATCAGTTGGAGTTTTTGTATTTGCTTTTATGTTTAGTTTTATCATTTTACATTTTATTGTTTCCTGAGGCGGGGTCTCTGGAGCTGAGGATGGCATGTAACTGTCTATGTAGTTGCAGACCGAAGTTGATTCCTGATTCTCCCACTTCCAGTTCCAGGTATCAGGATTATAGGAACGTACTATGAAACCAAGCTTTTTTAAAATTCTAAAACAGCACATATTATGTGATTTAATATTTTTGTGGGTAAGCAGAAACACTGTTCCATACATAAAATATTTTAGTGTATTTAAATAACATTGTTTTTTTGGTCTTTGAATTGTTATTACAAAAATGTTATAAACTAAATAGTTTCTAAAGCATAGAACTTAATTTCTAACAGTTCTAGAAGCTGGAAAGTCTCAAGCCCAGGGTCCCAATAGATTCCATGGCCAATGAGGACCTGTTTCCTATTTCTCAGTAATTTTGGTGTTCTCACGTAGTAAAAGAGGCAAACAAGCACCCTCAGGTCTCTTGAATAACAGCACTAATACTGTCCCACAGAACATATGAGCTAATTATCTCCCAACTCTGAACACCATCAGCTTAGGGATTAGGATCTCAACATGATTTTGGGGAGACAAAAACACACAGACCATAGCAATTGTTAAAGTTGAAATATATTCTTCTAAGCTATTAGTAGCTTATTTTAAATTAAATAACCAAAGAATGACTGATATATTTTATATATGCTTTCCACATTCCTTCTTTTTACCCTCTACATGTATATTTTTTAAATATTATAAGGAGGGTGTGGTATAATCATTTGGAAGCCTGGGGTAGGATAGTCTTGAGTTGCAGATACATCTGGGCTCATGGCAAGATCTTGTCTCAAAAAAGTTAGTATAAAACAATACTGTGACATTCATATCATGGACTGTGCCCAAGAATGTATGGTATTCACAGTCTTTGAATCTATTACTCTTGCACTTCAATTATTACAGCCACTACTGTTATAGAAAATGGATCCATACATTGAGAAGATCGAAGCAGAGCAAAGGAATGCAGCTCGGTGCCTAAGAGAGAAAATATAATCTCCATTCAACTGTGTTTAGAGAAAATAAAAAGAAAAAATAAGATTGCCAGCCTAAACAATGACTGTATCACAATGCAAAAAGACAAGAAATAAATGAAACCATTTCCGAATTTTGGGGCTTAAAGGGCAAATATTTTGTGAGTGAGAATTGTGACAGAGACATTCCCATTAAACAAGCCTATATAATTATAGGATCAATCTTGGCACTTAAGACCAAAGACAATATAATGAAAACCTGCTATAATAGGTGATTCATTTCCCAGTGTCCCTGTCCTGTGCCTGTGTTGATACAGAAATGATTCCACTTTGTGGCTGCCTGGATAACAGTTTCTTCGGCAACATTCGGAAGAGATGGGTAAGTTCCATCTCTTTCTGTTGCTTGGCTTGCAAAACCAAAAAACCAAACCAAACCAAACCAAAAAACCAAACCAAACCAAACCAAAAAACATGTGTTCATTTTTATTTGTATTTTTTTTCTCTGTGTAGCCCTGGCTGTCCTGGAACTCACTCTGTAGACCAGGCTGGCCTCAAACTCAGAAATCTGCCTGCCACTGCCTTCCAAGTGCTGGGATTAAAGGTGTGTGCCAACACGCCTGGCTTTGCGTCTTATCTGACCTTAGAAGATTTTTTTTCTTAGAGGTAGCTATTGTTCATCATCATTCACTATAGTATTATAAGTCTACTTTGAGTGGCAGTTATTAATTACAACCTGCTACTTCGAGATACTTATATAGATTCTCCCTCTCAAATGTGTTGAAATCAGATATTGCATCAGAATGTGGGTACTCTGTACCACATCACAACTCTTTATATTTCTATACAGCCTATGCAGCCAGAATCCCAATCTGTCCATCTTTACACAGAGCTATTAGTAGGACATATGGTCTTTAAATAGATAAATTGTCAATAAGTGCAACCTCCAAATGCAGAAGAAAGTTGTTGTGAAGTGACTCCCTCTTTGGAACTGTGATCTTGTGATACTTTAGATGCCTTTCTTCATTCAGAAAAAATAAAATAAAAACATTGTTTACTTGCTATAAAGCCCTTGGGCATAACACAACATTTATAATGTATAAAGTATGCATATCATGTTTATTTATCATGTATTTCCTCTGGTTACAAAAACCTGAATATGCAATCTACAACATCCAAATAAACGATTTCACATATTTTATACAACACATGTTCAAGTAATTAATTTTTCTCATGGAAATGTCATACCATTTAAGTCATAGCTATGAGCCAAATATTTCTGCAGGAATTTGTAATGAATATATGTATAACTACAGATTTCCCCTACTAATTCTTCCCCTTTAAATATAATTTAAAGGGACAGAATTAGAGTCTGCTGCACTCCAATTATCAAATGCTTGGTACATAGTAGCCTGTAAATAATATGATAGACCCATTTGGCAGATTTTACCACATGCTATGAATTTAGTTTGTTGCCTGGTTTCATTGGAATCTCACTCTATTACTAAATATAACTATATGTGATACATTTTGAGAATTCTTGACTGCCAAGAAATATAGCAAAATAATTATGCATATATGAGAACAAAAGATGATGCAGAACCCAATGAAGTAGGGAGCACTATATCATTTCGATTGTTTCTAGCAGCAGGTAACAGAAATAAGACACAATGTGACTTAAGAGGTAGAAAGTCATTATCATGATGGAAGGCAGATCAAGCTTCAAGCACTGTATAAGCAAACTGTGCACACTAACACGTATTTAAAGAGGTCAAAATCATCATTTAAGTATTTCTGGGAGCTCAATAGTTAAGAAAACATACTACTCTTGAAGAGAACCTGGGTTCTGTTCCCTACACCCACATTAGGTGGCTAACAGTCACCTATAACTCAAGCTCTATGGATTGGACACTGACTTCTGGCTTCCAGGGGTACCTACACACATGGCACACATAAATTCATATAGGGGCATATATATATAATAAATAGAGAAAGAAAGAACTATTCATAAAAGGTTTTTTTAATATGAAAAAACATTCTCCTATCACCACAAAGATTAGGATTCATTGTCTCCTAAACATTCACTCATCAGTAAATTGAGGATAGAGTGGGAGGATGTGGTCAGTCATCACCAAGTTTTTAATTTTTAGTGTTTACTTTCTGCTTGGTTGGCATATGTTAAAACCCCATGAAGGGGAGGGTAGGATATAGTTCCATGTCTCAGTGCTTTCCTAGAGATGGATTTGGTCATTAGTCTTGCAAAACAAGTGAAACCCTATTTTTTTGTTCTTGTTTGCTTTGTGAAGTGAAACTTGTTACCTAGTCTCTCTCTGTTTTTAATTTTAATTCATTCCAAGGTCTCTGTACACAAAGGTGGCCCAGAACTCAATATGTAATCCAGGTGGGACTTGAACTTTCAATGTTTCTGCTTCAGTACCCCAAGTGCTAGAATTCCAGGCATATATCACCTTGCCCAGACTCACCTATATGTTCTTTACTTTCTTCAGCTAATATTGATTTGGGAAGAAAGCAGAGGAGAA
>NC_045030.1:10982969-11015508 GCF_008632895.1 Mastomys coucha | reverse complement strand
AGACTATTCTCATCACTTGTTATTGAAAATGTGGTCATATTGGCTGTATCAAACAGGGTTCCCATGTCTTCCATAGTTATTCAACATTTTTTGAAATGGCTTAGAAATATGACTTAGTGTGCTTGGGAAAACAGTTGATAAAGTGATTACCTACCATGCATGAGGTCCTAGGTTCAATCCTCAGCACCACGTAAGACCAGGAGTGGTGGTGTATTTCTGTCATTTCAGGATTCAGGAGGTAGAAGCAGCAGGATTCATAGTTCAAGGATATGAATCTTGGCTACACAGCAAGAATGAGATCAGCCTGGACTACATGACCTTTTCTCAACGGGAAAGAATGGATAGAAAATTCTGGGTGCATGGTTTGCCTATCATGATTGAACACTAGGTTTAAAAGATAAAGAAATTGTAGTAGGGTGGGTCATCCCACTGAAGGACCTTTTTAAGGGCTCTGGTCACTTCTGCAGAGGTACAAAAACAAAAGGAGATGTTGACTGAAACAGAGTAACTTGGGGGAAGAAAATCAAGCCAGCTTCAGTCACTTTTTAGGAAATCCAGTACAAGAAAGACTGCAGATGAGCTGCAAATAGCTATACTTTGTGGTTTTCTAAAAGAATGATGCCCTTTTAAAAAGTTCTACTTTCCATAAAATTCAGAACAAAACATTAGAAAAAGAAAAGTCTCGTATATGAGACAAACAAACAATAATAACAACAACAAAAGAACTGGCAATGTCTTTTTATTTATTTCTTTAGCTCCCCCATATTTTCCCATGCATATGCTATGTAAAGTTTTTCCTTGTGAAAAATTGAGTCATTCTTCTACTATTGTTTTGGTCAGAATTTGAATTTTTATTATTGTAATTTTGTAGATGTTTCCCATGAAAAATGGGGCCATTCTTATGTGTTGATTTTGTGCCCTGCCTTTCCCATGAATAAGCATTTTCCCTCTGTTATTGAAGTTTTCTGAAACAAAAAGTCTATGTTTTTAATTTTTTGCTTAGTAAAGCTTTTTATCTTATTTTTCTGTTGTTTTTGAGACAGTCTAGCTGGGTAGCCTGGGGTGGTCTCCTCCTTGTATTATCCTTCAACCTCAGAATCCCAAAGTTCACATTACAGGCATGAACTATCATGCCAGGCTATCTAAATGCGATTAACACATATGAACCTTATGTATAAATGGAGTTCAGTACAATATTTTATATATGCATATACTGGTCAAATGTACCTCGTTTTCCCACCCCTGTACTCAGCCTAATCCCCAGAACTCACTAGTCTACTGAAATTTAACATGACATAATTGTGGTCTATAACTACTACAGTTGATTTAACAACCCCTTGTTTCTTATTTTAACAAGTTTCTATCAAAGTGAATTCTTTCAAAATGTGAAAACCAAAATGCACAGATCTCCAGAATATAATTTAACAAGTTTTGATAAAGGTGAACACATATTAATGGAGGTGACAATTCCCCTCATCCCTCAATGTGCTCTCATGCCTCCTTCCATTCAGGCCTCTATCTCCTTTGCTACTCCTGTTAGCTCTTAACATACAGATTTGTTTGGTCTATGTTAGAACTTCATGTGTCATTGCATAGAATATACATTTTTGTATCTGGTTTCTTTTTTATATAACATTTTAAAAAAATTGTTTGCTTTACATCCTGATTACAGATCCCTCCCTCTTCTCTTTCCAATCCCACCCACACCCCCTCCCCTCCCTCTTTTTTTTCTTCTCAGAGAAGGGAGGGTACCAACATATCGAGTTGCAGAGTTGCATCCTCTCCCACTGAAGCCAAACAAGGCAGCCCAGCTAGGGGAAATTTTTTGAGAGTTACTTGTCATGTGCCTGTCAGAAGTTCATGCCTTTTCATAACTACTCAGAATCTTTTGTATAGACACACAGCAATATGTCTCTTTGCTCCAGTCACCAGCAGATAGGTATGTCAGATCCTTCCAAACTGAGTCTATTAGGAGAACACTAAACATTTTTCTCTTCAAATCAATCTTAAGGGAATGAATGTTTAATAGTAGTAAAATGATGGGTGGCTTAGTAATGATCTCTCTCCCTCTTCCTTCCTCTCTCACTCTGATTCTATGGTAGGGAAGCCCAGTGTCCCTAACCCAATTTTTCTCTTTCTCTTCCTCCTCTGCTTCCTTTCCTTTTCTTCTTTTTTGTTATTGTCCTCTTCCCTCCTCTTTCTTCTGTTCTTTATGAGACAGTCTCAGTATGTAGCACTGATTGGCTTCAAACTTCTGTTCCTCTTCTCTCAGCCTCCCAAGTTCTGATATTATAGGTTCAACATCATATCTAGATTTCTTTTATTTCTATACATTCATGGGTGGTTTGCCTGCATATAATGTCTGTGCACCAAGAGCATGCTTGGTGCCTGCAGAGGCTAGAAAAAGGCATCAGGTCTCTTGGAAACTGGTATGATGGTTGTGAGTCACCATGTGCATGATGGGAATCTGGAAGAACAGCCCGTGCTTTTGATTGCTGAGCCCTCTCTCCAGCCCCCTATTTTTGCTTTTAAGGGAAGATACAGAAGCTGCGTATATGACTCAGTGGTGGCAAACTTAATTTTAAGGTTCTGAGCAGTATCCTCAGCAGTGGTGCGATGGAAAGAATGCAGTTGAGAGACCCCAGGGAAGGTCTGGAGAAGATGCAAAATGAGAACAAAGGGGCTTTTGAAGAAGATAACCCAAGGGGAAAATTAGTTTTTAAATAGGTGCAAAAAAGAATTAAAATTGGGCAAAGATAACAAGAGACAATAAAAAAAGCAAGCAAGCATAGAGGAGCAAGGAAAGGTTTGGATCAGGGCAGTCTGTAAGGGAAGCAAGAAGCCTTCTCATTTAAAAACTAAGTGTTGCTTCTGTTCCACACTCCCTTAATTGAAGCTCAAACTGAATCTAGGACACAGACTGGTAGGAAACTGGCTACATTATGGTCATATCAAACAAGAACCTGAGGGTGTATATCAAAAGGCAGAGTGGTGTTCATATTCTCTCTGTCTCTCTCTGTCTCTGTCTCTGTCTCTGTCTCTGTCTCTCTCTCTCTCTCTCTCTCTCTCTCTCTCTCTCTCTCTCTTCCCTTCTCCTTTCTTCCCTACCTCCCTGTTTCTCTTTCTTATGTGTCTATGTGTGTTTGTGTGTGTGTTTCTGTCTGTCTGTCTCTGTTTGCATCTGTCTGTCTACTTACAGTTACAAGGTCTTCCCAGTATCAGGACTGCAGACTTATATGATGTCTGTATGGGGTATTTCCCAGAAAAATAATTGACTTCACATTAACATTTTCTGATTTGGATGGAAAATTTTCCGAGTGTTTTACATGTCTTTGAACAGAGTCAGAGGGAATCCAGGAAAGGCAAGACAGCCCCTAGTATGTTGGAGAATTTTACTGATCCAATCCAGAGCCTTAACAGTGAGTCACTTCCAGAGCCCTGATGTTTTTGTCTTTTTTTTTTAAATTTATTTATTTATTATATGTAAGTACACTGTAGCTGTCTTCAGACACACCAGAAGAGGGAGTCAGATCTCATTACGGATGGTTGTGAGCCACCATGTGGTTGCTGGGATTTGAACTCAGGACCTTCGGAAGAGCAGTCAGTGCTCTTACCTGCTGAGCTATCTCATCAGCCCTGATGTTTTTGTCTTAAAGAGATTTTTCAAGGAGTCAAGTGGAGTGATATATGCCTATAGTCCCAGTACTTGGTAGGCTGAGATACAGCAATTGCCCTGAGTTTGAGGCCAGGCCAAGACTTTGTCTCAAAAACTAGAGCAAATGGCGCTTGGGAGAGCAAAGAGCACTTATTGTTCTGTACTAGGGTACAGAGGACACAGGCTCAGTTTCCAGCATCCACGTGGCAACTCACAACTGCCTGCAACTGCGCTTTTAGGAGATCTGACTCCCTCTTCTGGCCTCTGTGAACTCCTGCATGCTTATGATGTGCATAAACTCACATGCACATACATAAAAAAATTTGAACTAAAACAAAGACACACACACACACACAGACACACACACACACACACACACACACACACACACGGAGGTTGAAAATTGTGCTGATCTTAAATCCGAAGTCTTTTTTTCTTTTAGTGATGTTACTGCCAATTAAACATAGAACATTTGTTTTCTATTAAAATCAGACAAGAGACACAAAAATAACTCAAAGAAGTTGGAGGAAGGAAGGACCTGGAATTCTGTAAGTCACATGGACGGACATTATTGATAAAGTTCTAGGGGCTTTATGGCATTTTTAGCCCATTGTGGTCCTCACGTGTACTGGATTGTTAAAACTGTAAAAGGAGAGAAGAAAAGGAGACACAAATGTAAATACTTAAAGATGGGAGGATGTTTATTTGGTCCATGATTCCCAGGGGGAGAGCCTGGGATTGTAGTTTAAGGGGAAAGCATGTACTTAACATTTGCAAAGCCTTGGGTTCAACCTCAGTCACAACACAAAGACACATATACTACACACTCCCAGAGAACATAACCTTGAGAAAGACAGTGCAGTTTACAAAAATCCTAATTGTAAGAGAGGGACTGCAGTCTTGATGTGAGAACTATAATAAAATATATCTTGATGTTCTTAGAGGAATATAAGTGCTATGCATATTCAGAGCATCATTATCATTATTATTCATTCCTTAAGGGAAATAGTGCAGCTTCACCATTAAAACACACCTGAACAGAAACAGAGGTAACTAATCCCAGAGTAGCTGTGGACCTCAAAACACAAATCCAAATTCTACTGGGAACAGAGTGAGATTACACTATATGTGTGGGCCCCACAGGAACATGATGTATTCTGCATGTTTCTTCCAGTTCCCAAAAGTTTATCTCTTTAGTTTACTGTCAGTAAAACCTCAAATGGTATGTATGAAGGCACAGCATCTGTTTGGTTTCAGGGGATGTGATAGGACACACATTAACCCTTCCAAGGGCTTGCTGAAGTCAAAAGGCATATCTTATATCTCAGCACAGAGGAGACTGAGGCAAAAGAGCTGCTGTGAGGTTAAGGGTCCTAGTCTATCCTATGTAGTAAGTTCAAGGCCAGCCAGAAACACATAACCAAACCCTATTGAAAAATAAAAGAATTAAAAGGAATGAGGGAGTAGAAATAAATAGACAGACAGAGAAGGAGGGAGAGAGAGAATGAGACTGAGAGAATAAAAGAATCAGACAGTTCAAATTTCTTTCTATTCAGTGACTTGCAGGAATCACATTGGGGTAGGGAGTCTTTCAAATTCGCGTGTTCTGGAATAAATTGGGACCATGTGTGTGGGTATGAAAAGATTTCTCTTTGAGAAATCATTTTCCTCCTCCTACTACTCCTTTTTATTCTTTTATGCTTTGAAACAGGGTCTGGATAATATCTCAGGCTGACCTCAAACTCACTGTCCTCCTGTCCTGGCCTTCGCAGGGTAACGATTATAGGTATGCACCACCACACCTGACTGTTTAGTTTCTCTTTTTGTTCCACGGCCTGAGAAGGTAGCTGGACTTTGCAATAATCTCATTCCCCTTTTAGTTCTGTTCTAGGCCCTTCATTTCTGTTGTGTTGTTTAACACTTACAACCCTGTGAAATAGAGTGTGATGGCTATTCTTGTCAACTTAACTACATGCAGAATTAACAAACACCCCAAAATAGAGGGCGCATCTGTCAGGAACTTAGGCTTAATTTGAAATGGGAAGATGTACTTCTGATCTGGATCTTTGAGGTATTAAGTCACACCTTTAATCCAGATCCTTAATACAGCTCTAACCTGGCCTATACCTTCTTTTGGAAGCCTATATAAGGACATGGAAGAAGGAAGCTTTTGCTTGTCTTCCCCATATATACACCTGTCTGTATGTATACGTATATATATACACACACACATATATGTAGAGAACCCTAGAGAACTAGAGAACTCTAATAATAGGGCTTTATGAAGGAGTAAGGTGAGACTTTGAGTGTGTACAGAACTTGACCAGTTTCACACAACTAGAATAGGGATAGTTTATATGATTCTATTAAGCCTGAGTAGGGAGCACTGGTGACTCTGTATCATAGTTTGCTTTTTATTGCTGTGATAAAACATTCTGATCAAAAGCAATTTCAGGGAGGAAAGGGTTTAATTAGCTTACACAAGGATGCTCATTCCTCATGGCTTGCTCAGTCTACTTTTCTGTACAACTCAGGAACTCAGGACCACCTCCCCTGGGTTGGCACCACCCACAGTAGTCTGAGCCCTCCCCAATCTACCATCAATCAAGAAAATTCCTCTACAGGCCTACCTACAGACCAGTCTAGTGGGGAAATTTTCTCCATTGAAGTTCCCTCTTCTTGAGTAACTCAAATTTGTGTCAAGTTGACAAAAACTAACCAGACAATCAATTTCTTGTCAACTTGACACACAAGGACATCACTATTGAAGTATAACCTTTCTTATTTATCCTCAAGATCTCATGTTAATATCACAATATAAAATAGGATAGCTTTTTAAGTTACATGGTCTTTTAAAAATTCAAGCACTTTAAAAGCCCAGAGTATCATTAAAATTTCCAGTGTCTCATAATTGTAGGTTCCTGTAAGAAAAAAAAAAGTTAAACACTTTCTTACTCTAAGACAGAAGAACCAAGACACAGTCATAATCAAATCAAAGCAAAACTAAATGTCAACAGTGCAAATAACTCAGTGTGCAGCATCTTCAGCTCATGATCTTCTAGGTTCCAAAGGCTCATGTAGCTCCATCTTTCTGGCTTTGCCATCTGAAGCACACAAAGCTTGCTATATCAGCTCAGACGGGATCCTCTCTACATTTGCTGCTTTCCTTGGTGGTCATTCCATAGTACTGGCATCTCTTGTATACTATGGTCTTCAATATTAGTGGCATCGCTTAGTCTCTCTTAAAGGACTCTTGACCTACCACATGTTGCCCAGCCCCAGCTTCTCTCTGAACCCTTGAAGTCTTCAGTTTTCATGCCAACAAAACTAGTACCATGTGTGAAACTCTTAAACATTACCAAGTGCTGTTGACAGCTTGAGATACTCCGTGACTCCCTGTAAACCACAGATTCTGTGTGCTAACACTGAGGAAATGTTCCTTCAAAGATGTCAGCTCACTGATGTTGGTCTCATTAACTGCAGTTGATTTCTCAGTACCAGCTGAGCAGAATCAATTGACCACTATGAGTAAAGCAAAGTTTTTACTTTAGGGGTTCTGTTTTCTTGTTAATTCTATCTGAGTCTTCAGCCCTACATAACACAAACCACTAAATCTTAATACAAAATATCACACAGATAGTCCTAATATATTATCTTTTTTGCCTCTGAAACTTTATAAGCCAGGCCTCCATCGTGTCTCTCAACATTCGCATCTTTCAAATTCCTGTAATAGCTCAGTGAGTTCAGAGTATTCGATGACGTTTTCAGTCCAAAGTTCCAAAATCTTTCTACAGTTCTCTCGAAAACAATATGGCCATGGCCTTGTACAACAATACCTCATGATTCTGGTACCATTTTTTATTCTAATTTGCTCTTTATAGCTGTGATAAACACATGACTTTTGGGGAAGAAACTGAAGGGGAAAACCTGGAGGCTAGAACTAAAAGCAGAACCACAGAGAAATGCTTGCTAGCTTGGTCACCATGGCTTGCTCAGCTCTGCCCAGGGATGATGGTTGAGTCCTCCCATATCAATCATTAGTCAATAAAATGCCCTTCAAGTTGACTACAGATAATCTGGTAGAGGAATTTTCTCGATTCCTTCTTCTAAGACACAATCCTAGGTTGTGTCAATTTGACAAAAATACTAACCAGCATATTAACTCCCCTCCCTGCCCCATGTTTACCTGTCTATGTTCTCATTTGGATTCTCCAAGAACCAATTCTGAGATGAGCATTGGAAAGAGTAAAGTTGGGAGGTGTTCGTAGGAGGTAGTGGTGGGGAAATGGAAAAATAAGGCAAGGACAGAAAGCAGTCAAGGGAGTAGATTCCTTGTGGGCAATCAGAGTGCTGTCTTGGAGGAAGCTTTAGAAACTGTGTTATCCCACTGGAAGGGCAAGAGGGCTGGTACATTCACACTGCATCTGCTCTTATCTCTCATTTCTTGAAAGCTGCTGGGTTGAGGTAGAGGGGGTAAGGGAAGGGACACTGATTTTTTTGGCTTGATAAAACTGGCTTTCAAGGTGAAAGACTGTCCTTAACTTGGACAATTTGTTTTGTTTGACGATGCTGGAAATGGACACTGGCTGAAGAGGGTACAGTGAGGGCAAGTGATATATAGAATCTTGTGGACTATGGGCTCCTCACTGCCTATGGATCTGGCTGGCTAATACCACATTTAGCACAGAGACTTCAACTGCTTAACACGGATTCCTGTATCACCAATCCCATGTGAGATGTGAACCATGAGGGGCTCAGAGTAGAGAGATCAATGTAAATGTTGTTAAACTTCATTTAACAAAGAGTCTTTGTAGGGCTTACAGCTACCCATAAAGCCTGTGAATAGCTCATCATCCAAAAAAGTGTAGTTTAAAACTATTGAATCCAGTACCGCCTTGCTCACACTAGACTAGTGTTTTTCCACTGAGGCATATCCACAAATATTGTCTGGATCCTAAATATCCTCCAAATACCCACCTGATAGAGGCTTGGGGCTCAGATCATTGTGTTTGGGGGTAGATTGGTAGACCTTTGAGAGGTAGGGTCCAGTGGGGGGTCTGCAACTTCCTCAGGATACTCTCTTGAAGGAGACAGTAGAATCCCAGCCTGTTCTCTTGCTCTGAGGTAAGTGTCTTTGTTATGCCACATGCTGTTATCATGATAAACCTTTTCACCACAGCCACAGACAGAAATTTCCAAATTTATAAGCCATTCCTACATACAAGGTGATTTTTTTCCTTGGCTATTTTTTTTTATAAGTGACAAAAAAACTGGATAACACAGATAAACAAAAGCAAAGAACAAGGTTATAATAGAAAGTATATAGATTCTTCCAGATGTTGTATTCCAGCCATTTCCTCTGTGTGTTGCATAACACACTACAAGGCTCCCAGGTCTCTTAACAATTAGCATGTATCATTAAAATTTTATCTACAATTACACTCTCCAATCTAAATTATAGTTGAAAGATTTGTTTTCCTGGTCTTTGCATCCCTGAGTGCATGAGTATTTCAGAGGCTTGGAGAATAAACAAGCCCCGCAGGGAATGTCTTATCTCAAATCACACTGAATAGTTACCAAGAATGGGAAATTTTAAAATGAATCTTTGAAGGTGATATTCCTTCACATTGAAATACAAATTCACAGGTTGTTGAGTTGTTATTGTTAGTTTGGCCAGTGTGTCTATTAAGGGCAACACACAAATCTTTGGCTTTGAAAAGAAGCAAAGAATTAACGGGACCCAATGATGAGGTGAATGAGTTTGTTGGAAGCTTTCAGAGCCACCTCTGAGCTATAGATACAAGGACATTTTCAAACAAAACAAATTGTGTCTGGACTTCCTAGATTATTTGGAAGCAAATTGAGGGTTCTAGCAATATAATACACAGATCCAAATGTACCATTTTTGTCTGGGGATATAGCATAGTTGTAAAGCCCTTGTCACAGCTTGTGCAAGTCACCTGCATCCTTGGATTTTATCACCAGCACTGAAAAATGGGAGAGGCATATTCATATCTGTGAGTCCAACCATTTCTGCAATTGAGCTATTCTTCTGTAAAATAGCATCAGGATGATTTCTGAAATTCTCTTGGACATTTAGGAAAACTCAGTGAGTCATCTTTCTAAGGAACAACTTTTGCGTTGAAAATGACATGAAAGCTATGTAAGCAGAAAGTAATTGAGGCCCTAAGAGCTCTCTGATTCATGGGAAATAATATTTCTTTTCATACTGTTTTTATGTTGTGTGAACAATTGTATACAATAGGGATCATATTTGGTGTGCAGTCCCATAATATTTATTGAATACCATAATAGATATTTCAGTATCAAGTGTGAGAAGTCGAGATTTTTTTTATACTCCATATTTTATTCCCCCCCCATCCACCCTCTGACTGTTCCACATCCCATATCTCCTCCCTAACCCCCTGTCTCCACCTAGATGTCCCTACCCCCAACCCCACCTGACCTCTAAACTCCCTGGGACCTCCAGTCTCTTGAGGGTTAGGTGCATTCTCTCTGAATGAACACAGACCCAGAAGTCCTCTGCTGTATGTGTGTTGGGGATCTCATATCAGCTGGTGTATGCTGTCTGTTTGGTGGTCCAGTGTTTGAGAGATCTCAGGGGTCCAGATTAATTGAGACTGCTGGTCCTCCTACAGGATCACCCTTCTCCTCAGCTTCTTTCAGCCTTCCCTAACTCAATAACAGGGGTCAGCTGCTTCTGTCCATTGGTTGGGTGCAAATATCTGCATCTGACTCTTTCAGCTGCTTGTTGGGTCTTTTGCAGAGCAGTCATAAGTCCCTTTTTGTGAGCACTCCATAGCCTCAGTAATAGTGTCAGGCCTTGGGACCTCCCCTTGAGCTGGATCCCACTTTGGGCCTGTCGCTGGACCTTCTTTTCCTTAGGCTCCTCTCCATTTAAGGGCTCTGTAGTATATCAATTGTGTGTATTTTAATTTTTTACTATTTCCTCTTTTCATAGAAACTGAAGTCATCTTCCTCCTCTACCTCTTCCTTCCCCCTGCCCCTTTCCACAAGGTCTGAAGCCCAGAATGTCCTTGAATCTTTCTGCCTCAGCCTACTAATTGCCAGGTTTACATATGCGTGCAACATGCCTGGCATTTTATGTTTTATTTTCCCCTGTGGTAAATAATATCTACCACAATTGAGGCCTATGTTCCAGCCATACTTTACACTATATCTTATAGCTAGTTTAATTCTCATAGCAAGATTTGTGAGTTAAATAGTATCAGTATACAGTTTGCTGTACAAGCTATTATGTTGCTTGGAATTAAACCCAGAGCCTTGCACACGCTAGGCAAAATCTCTACCAGAGAGAGTTGCATCCCCAAACAAATGGTCAAATTATGGATGGGGAGTTGAGGTGAAAAGAGGTAGGTATCTTGACCAAAATGAGTAAGCAGCTCTATCACGTATATTGTGGTTTCAGACTCAGTGCTCGTCCCTACCCATTTCTCCTTTGTTATGTCCCTGGGATTGGACTAGAAAGCCAATTTTCATTCTTCCCGGTTTTCTTTGCTACTCAATCAATGGTACATGTGACAAGTAGAGGCATTTACTGAATGCTTTATATTTCTGGTATGTAGTCTTGAATACAGAAGAGATGATTGTAGATAATGTGCACCATCAGCCAGGTCTATCAGGGTAAGCTGGCAAACCAGTGGCAAGAGTTGTTTGCTTTGAGGTTTCATGGAGTATGAGAAAACCAACTACTGTTTCTTAATGCCACTACAAATGTGCTTCTCTGTAACTTAGGGCTGAAAGTAGTCCTATCTGTTGCATCCCCCACTTTCCTCTTTCTTTCTTCTTTTTCCAGTGCTGGGGATAGAATCCAGGACTATGTGCATTTTAGGTAATCTCTCTGCTATTGATCTACTCCCTCAGCTTCAGGATGAATTTTGTAGCTCAGTAACTGGTATTCTTGGTGAGATACAGTCTCTGGAGTTGGATGTGTAAGCATCTTCTTCCTCAAAGTTGTGGTAATTATATAATGTATGGTTACATTATCTGAATTTCTGGAACAGTCAAAGGCGCTTACAGTAGATGAAAACAGAGTGGTCATTTCTTCTGCAAAGGAGCTAGACCTAACTAGGGAATAGTATCAAGAGACTTTCTGAGGCTGAGAATGTACTTCTGTGGTAGGGCACTTTACCAGTGTGCACCAGGCCTTGGGATCAATCCCCAACACTATGAAACCAAAACCGAAATGTTTTTCAGTGTCTTGATAGGGATTGGGGTTACAAAGTGGTAGCTATGGCAAACAGACTGTGCTCTGCTGTAAGTTACTTTATATTATGTAAAGCGGTAGCTCTCAAGCTGTGTCTTGCTCTTGGGAAGTCCATTTTATAAGCATATCTTGTTCTGCTTTGAGTGTAAATGTAGAAGCAAAACCAATTCGAACTTCATTGTGCACACAAACAACATTACTTACCCAGCAGCATCCATAAGGCACAGACTGGTACCTTGTTCCCATAAGTAAGAAGTACCACCTGGGGCTGGAGAGATTGCTCAGTGCTTAAGCACATTGGCTGCTCTTCTAAACAACTTTGGTTCAATTTTCGATACCCACACAGCAGTTAACTACTGTTTGTAACTCCAGTTCCAGGGAATCTGATATTCTCTTCTGTCTTCTGTAGACACCATATATAGGTGGTATATATGCATTCATGCAGTCACTCATACATTCACATTAAGTAAATAAATAAATAAATAGTTTAATTTAAGAACAATGAAAAGGAATAGAAGGTACCACCAGAATAGATACACTTATCAGAATAGATCAGGAACATATGGATATATGAAAACCACATCAGAAATACCAGGCCCCCAAAATTCTGAAACACATTCGACTAACAAAGAGTGCAAGAACCTCACCTGGACCCCATGAAGAAGGGGGTATCTAATATTGCAGTGGTGACAGCTCCCACCAGCATGTCATCTGATTAGCCAATTCGTATATCAAAGGACCAAACTGTACCTGGTTGCAGTGAGGGGGGAGGGGGCAGTTTAACTTAGGTTCCCACTGTTGATACAGCTCACACAAACTGATTTCTATTGATCTAGTCAACATTCTGGAGCAGTCTTGCAACTTGTTCTGCTATGGTGTTGCAGTCATGCATTTAGAATCCATGACTTCCACTTCTACAATCTCACACCTTCTCTCTGGAGCTCAACTCTGCCTTAAGACCCAGCTCAACCCTGTGACCTTGCAGCCTTTGCAGCTCAACTCTGTTGCTCTGTGCCTCTAACATTTCTCCAACTAAATTCATTAATACCTGAACACTGCAGGGATTTTCTTTATTGTATGAACTCTGTCTCTCCCTCTATTGACGTGCCCTTGAACTCCTTGAAGCCCACTTCAGCCATAACCTTTTTGTAACCAAAATATAGCTGGCTAATGAGAAACACAAACATATAGACAGACAATTAGCAAATATCATTGTTGTATGATGTATAATGTGATATAAGAATTAGTATTAGCAATTACTATTAGGATAAAAGAACTTGTATTTGTCAATAGTCAGCTACCAAGGGAAAGTGAAAGTACTTGAAAAATTGCTGCCAACAAAACCTTTGATACTTTGAATTTATTGTTATTCAGTGAATTCCAGCATTGGAGAATGGGATAAACACATCTACCTATGTTTCTAGTAAAGTGCTCTCATGACAGTAGGCATTTATTAAAACTCAGTGAGTGGATATCAAAGTTCTGTGCATTTTATTATATATCAGTTTTATATAAGAATAATAAAACTCTGGAAATAATTATGGAAATAATTATAATAACTCCAGTAAATGGCATGCAGACTTATATACTCAGGAGGGAAGTTTCCAATTTACTTTTAGGTGCATCAAAACCTAAAATTGAAGTTCACATTCATTAACATGGCTACTAAACTTTTAAAAAGCAGAAACATGCTAACTGGTGTTGGTGAGAATGTTTAGAATTGCAGTCCTTATGCACTATTTGTGGGAGTGGAAGATGATGAAATTGATATGGAAAACAGTACGATGGCTTTCAAAACATAAAAAACTGGACCAGGTATAATGGTACGCACCTTTAATCAGAGCTCTTGAAAGGCAGAGGCAGAGGCAGAGGCAGAGGCAGAGGCAGAGGCAGAGGCAGAGGAAGAGGAAGAGGAAGAGGAAGAGGAAGAGGCAGGCAGAACTCTGTGTTGGAGGTCAGCTGGTCTATAGAGTGATAGTTACATAGTGAGGCTCTGTCTCAAAACAAAACAAAATTGAAAATCAAATTATCTTGTAATATAGTAGTCTCATTACTGCACATACACCCATGCTAAATTCTGCTTTCTCAATTAGCTGGTGGAATTTGGCTCCTACTTGGACCTGAAGTGATACAATCACCCTGTTTTAAATTGCAATAAAAACTTGCAAGGACATCTATTACATGTGGCATACCTAGTTAATTTGTCTTCCTTCACCAGAATGGAGGCTGCCTGAGGGCAAGGGCTTTCCATTTTGCTTACTGCTGTATCATGGATGCTTAGGTTAGTGTCTTATACATCGTTGAAACTGAATACTCATCCAACAAATCTATAATGTATAGGAACAGTAAGGCCTTCTGTAAGATCTACCATTACAATAGAAGAATTGAATTCATCTTTTCCTTTCCTGTCACACTGAGACTGGAGATTACAGGCTGAGGAAGTAAATCTTTCTACCTGCTTATAAAAACTTCAACTTAGACTCTTATGGGATTCAGAGAGCAGTCACCAGGACAGCTTAGATATGTTGGTGCCTTATTCTTCCCTTCCTTGCCCCTTCTTTTCTCTCATTTTTTTTCTTGGTTGTTGCTAGTGCAGGGGCTTGAGCCCAGGGCATTTTGTGTGGAAGGATAAAACACCCTACCTCTGAGCTGTACCCCCTGCTCTGTGCTTTTTTTTTCCTTTGCGCCAAGAAATATTTTAAAATTTGAGTAGAGTAGGGGCAGGGGGGAGGAGTTGCTTCTTATAGATAGGAGCTGTACACATTCAGAGAATATTTTACTCTATCAAATATTGTAGCTACACTCACTCCCTCCAGTGGGATCTGATTAGCTCTACCTAAATACTCTTCTATTTAGGAGACCCAAAGCAGTGTTTCTCAGGAGGAGGCCTTACCCCGTCTCTTTCAAATGGGGGTCAACAAATCAGACTGACCCACGGGGGCAGAGTAGATGCCAAGGATTTCAACAAGTTTCTAAAGTAAAACAGGAAACTCTTGTAGTGAAAATGTTGGTTTCTTTCAAAACACAGTTTTGTTATATGAATATTTTTGTTTTAATCTCAGGTGTGGGATATGGGGCTGCTTCAGATTGTCCACAGCCTCTACTATTATTGTCCTGTGCTGTAGTAGGGGCCAGACTTTTGCCAGCTGCGGATAGTTTATGTTTGGAATTCTGGGAACTCTTGACAGCCCTAAGAGAGCCTGTGATAGCTGTTGCTCCCACTGCTGCTCTTTGTCCCTGCTGCTGCTGGATTGCTGATTTTGGTATTGCTGGATTGCTGGTTGGAGATATCCTGACAACAGAGATTGGGCTTGCCCAAAGGAACCCTATGTCCCTACTCAGCAGGAAGTAGTCTAAAGAAGTCTATGCCCCCTTTTCCCTCTAACCTTCTTTCTCTCCTACCTAGTGCTGTGGAGTTGGAAGGGATTGAGGTGGAATGAGGGTTCTTCCAACTAGATAATAGAACAAATAAAGTAGCCCAAAAAGTACACCAATGAACTCTTAATTGAGAATCTCTGGGCAAAGGAAATAGCCAATATTAATTATAAAAGTTTAAAATGTACATTCCTAGCTAGATGTGGTAGTACATGCCTGTAATTGTAGCACTTGTGAGTGGAATCAGGAATTTTAGGAACAAGAGTCCTTGAGATGGGCAAGGGGGTATCTTAGTTAGGGTTTCATTGCTGTGAACAGACACCGTGACCACAGCAACTCTTATAATGGACATTTAATTGGGGCTGGACTACAGTTTTAGAGGTTCAGTCCATTATCATCATGGTAGCAGACATGGTGCTGGAGAAGGAGCTGACAGTTCTACATCTGGATCCACAGGCAGCAGAAGAGTGTCACTGGGCTTGGCTTGAGCAACTAAAACCTCAAAGCCTGCTGCCAGTGACACATTTACTTCAACAAGGCCACACTTAATAGAGCTACTCCCTATGTTGGGGGTCATTTTCATTCAAACCACCACGGGGGACAAAAGGTCATATATAACATGAAAATGAAAAAGAAACTACTCAGAGTGGAAAGGCTCAAAGGAGGAAGTGGGAGTGACAAAGGATGATGACAAGGAAACAATAAAGATAAAAATGATAAAATTTTGTTTGTAAAATGCCATAATGAACTTCTTAAGCTTTCATTATATATAAATAAACGGTAAATTTTAAAAATAATTTTATAAAAACCAAACAATTAACAGTATATAAAATCTCTCTTCAGTTCTTTGTCAATTTGTAATTATTTTCTTTTATTATTTATATGGAGGGTTATACACATGTGTGTATGAAGGCTGGAGGTCAAGATCAGTTGTTCTCCTCCATTTCTCTGTGCTTCATGCTTGGACAAGAAGCACTTATGCCTACAGAGCCAAATCCCCAGCCACTTTCAGTGGCTTTTCTAAATGATACTTTTGTGTTGTCAATGGGATATTGTTTAGATTTACAAGCAATAAAGAATGTCATTGACTATAAAGCTAAAGGCTTCAGTGAATTTTTTTCTATTGACTTTTTGTTGTATCTTTTTAAAATTTAACTATCAATCCAGGATATTAAAGTGTGCAATATTTACAGTATTAGTAGTGTACAAATTAAAGTATACAAAAGGCCAAATTTTACAAATACATTACATTATTTGTTCATCACAGTGAGTTTTACAATCTCTATGTAATTTAGCAGGAATGTCTCAAGTGGAAATAATTCTTTCCAATAGGATTTTTTTTTTATTGTGAAGGTGATAGCTTTCTCACAAATGAAGGCCTTGGCCCAATGGGAAAGCATACAAACGTAGCAATATTGTTTATATCTGCATGGTGGAAGATTTTGGATAAAATCTAATCACCAGGTTTCAAAGGGCTCATTCAATAAAGAAATAAAACACAATTCCTTTTTCTAAGCTAAGTTTGAAAATGTTACCTAGGACAGATTGACATTTTAAGAAAACCTTATTGTAGCAAATATAATTGGGCTCCAGGTCTTTACCACTGTATTGAATTTTGGCTTTCAGAATTTTTAATAACTTTCAAGAATAGCCAACTTAGTCATAACCATGTCATCTTTTTTTTCCATCTTTTTAAAAATTTCAACTTTAACCAGCCTTCTTCCACATGTTTTAGCTTTTTATTTTAGTCCTTATCTTTCTTTCTCATTTTGAAAGAATACTTTAGAACATAATCTCGCTCTCTTCTTCGCTTGCTTGCCTTGTGGGACTGAGCAACTGCTAGATCCTTGGACTTCCATTCACAGCTGCTGCTGACCATTGTTGGGAGTTGTAGTACAGACTGTAAGTCATCAATAAATTCCTTTACTATATAGAGACTACCCATAAGTTCTGTGACTCTAGAGAACCATGACTAGTACAGCAAGCTGGTAAGGAACACCCCTCCATGGCCTCTGCATCAGCTCCTGCTTCCTGACCTGTTTGAGTTCCAGTCCTGACTTTCTTTGGTGATGAACAGCAGTGTGACAGTGTAAGCTGAATAAACCCTTTCCTCCACAACTTGCTTCTTGATCATGATATTTGTGCAGGAATAGAAACCTTGACTAAGACATGGAACAATATGGGACCCTTTCCAGCTCACAGCCCCTGCCCTAGTTCAAATGAAATATAGTAGCAGAAAGACTGATCCTAGCAACCTGAGGGATGCTGTTTGCATGGTTTCTGCCTCAACTCCCTCTTCTGTCTGCATACTGCCACTATTGGTGGGCATGTCCATCCAAGCTGCACAGAAGAGGTACCTACAGAGAGTCCACAGAAAAAGAGCAATGACGCACAGCTGAGCTACGGAGCAGACCTCAGACTCCATCAACAAAGGAGTGGACACAGAAAATATGTGTCGTAAACACACAGTGGAGCTTTCCTCAGCCAAACAGAGTATTTGTAGGAAAGCGGACACAACTGGACACAATCATTTAAAACAGATTAACTCAGTCTCAAAAAGACAAATACCAAGTTTTCCCCACACTGGTGGGTTCTACACACAAAATCTACAGACTCATAAAGTCCCATGTGAGAGTAGACATGAAACTGTCTATGTGAACAAAGGGGGCTGACGGGAGAGGGAGGAAGAGGAGAGTTATGGGGTGGGAATATGTTCAAAGTGCATACTTCTTGTGAGAAGATGGCCTCATGTAACACTAATAAAATAATAAATAGATAATAAAATTTTAAATAGGGGCTGGGGAGATGGCTCTGAGGTTAAGGGGTGCTTGCGGTTCTTACAGAGAACTCAGGTTCAGTTCCCAGCACCTACATTACATAGTTCATTCCCCTCCTGTAACTCCAGTTTCAGGGGTTCCAATACCTTCTTCAGGACTCTGATGGCACTGCACACATGTGATGCACAGGCAAAACCACCCACACGTGTAAAATATATCTAAAAAGGCAATAAATTTATTTAAAAGTCAATATCCTTTACTGAGTCTGAGTATCAGAAAAGACAAGCTCGTTTGCTTCAAGGAGTGACTGCTTCAAGTTTGTGGTCTGAAGTAGATTCTAGAATTTAGTAGAGGCTAAGGCTGGGGCTGGGAAATTATATGTATATGGTTACACATCCAGTGAACAGATGTGTGCAAATGCCTACACAGATGTACCGATTTCACACAATGAATAAAATAAAGACACTGTGAGACCAACAGTGTCTTTGAGGCTATGTCCCTCTTGTTTCTGCCCAAGCAGCTTTCAGGCTGTGACAGAGCGAAGCATAGCTGTCTCATTTTATGGAGATGACTGTCTCAGGGATACAGCCTGAAAGAGACAGAGCTGGCTGCAGACCTGAGCAAGATTACTCATGGTTCCTTCCCAACCTGCCTCCTCCTTCCCTTCTCCTCCCATCCCCTGAATAATAGCTCCATCAACCTGGTCTGGCACGTTGGCCTCTCAGCTCTGGTTCTTACTTGCAGGAATCATTTTGCCTACAAGAATTTATTTGGTACCTTCATGCCCAAAGTACTGTCTGCTGGTAAAGATATAGAGTGATGGTTACTGGCCCTGAAACGCCTTCCACAGAAGCCAGTATCTAGAGACAGTCAGAAATTGAAAGCAACTTAAGAGACCACTAATTGTCTGTTATTAAAGTCAAGGTGGCATTGTTTCTGTGGGAAAAAAAGAACATAATCTCATTTTTACCATACAAAATCCTTTGTTTCATCTAAAACATATTTTTAACAAAAATATATCCCACAGTGTCTTCATAAGGGTTTCTACTCCTGCACAAACATCATGACCAAGAAGCTAGTTGGGGAGGAAAGGGTTTATTCGGCTTACTTTCCACATTGCTGTTGATCACCAAGGGAAGTCAGGACTGGAACTCAAGCAGGTCAGGAAGCAGGAGCTGACAGAGGCCATGGAGGGATGTTCCTTACTGGCTTGCATCACCTGGCTTGCTCAGTTTGCTTTCTTATAGAATCTAAGACTACCCAGGGATGGTACCACCCCCATCACTAATTGAGAAAATGCCTTACAGCTGGATTTCATGGAGGCATTTCCTCAACTGAAGCTCCTTTCTCTGTGATAACTCTAGCTTGTGTCAAGTTGACACACCAAACCAGCCAGTACACACAGCTATGGGTTTTTTTAATATTGTGATTGACAGCTCATTTTTGCCTTATTTTTCTCCACAAGTTTTTAAAGTCAATAGTTAGTAAAACAACTTTATATTTTAATGAAAACCTAGAGAATTGCACATGAAAACATGGGTAAATCACATTAAGAATCCTGGAGTCTTTGTTTTCTCTTACCAATAAATCTAAATTAAAGAATTTGTTTAAGATCTAAGCCTTTTTGTAACAGGCACTCAGAAATTGCCTTTTGCTAAAAAGCATCGACTTCTCATTTGGGCCAACTAGGCAACTAAAGACAGGTTAAAAGTTATATCTCTGCCTTCATCCTGTGCCTGTTTCCTTAATTTGGGTCAGATTCCTGTTTGTCTCTGCAGTTAGCATGGTAATCACTCAAGAAGTGTCTGTGTAAACTATCTAATTTATCCCTTCAATGGTGAAAGCACACGGATAACTGTTATCTTATACCTTCAGTCACCTTGGATTTCAGAACAGTATAGTCTCCCAGGGTAGATCATTTCTCACAAGAGGATAATTGTCCATAAGGTTGAGGCTCCATCCTGGAGCATCAGCATTTGTTTCTTGTGAATCAGTCTGCTTTTTCAAGCAATAAGGACTTCCTAGTCACCACATAGAGCCAGACCAGAGCTCAATGATTACACCTTGACCAGCACTGTTTAATTATGCATATTTCTTGGTCCTTCTAATTTTCTTTCAAATTCAAAGATAATGTTACTACCCTGAAGATGGACTTGCAGTTACTGGACACCTTCATTTGTCCTTTCCAATATAGGCACATTGATCAAACTTTCCTTCTTTGCCACTGATCACTCCTCCATCTCTCAGATGGGCATATTGGGACAGGCAGTCAAATTTAGCTTGTTGAGGCTGCAAGAACTGGGGCTTTGATATAAATTCTTGTTGCGTTATGAACTAAAAGCAATGTGGATTATTGGACTAAATTTACATGTGTAAATTTACATGTAAGGCACTTTGAATCCCCCACTGGGGAGGTCTTTGTCATGTCATATCACATACTATATATCTAAAATAGCACACAGAAACATATGTATAGATAGATCAAGGTATCCTTTATGGTAAAATTTAGTCTAAAGCAAACTAAAATAAACTTTTCAGTTTTAAAAAAGGAGTGGGAATCTAAATTTATCTCAGAACAAACATATTAAGACCACCTGTTTATTTGGTCACACTCTAAAATTGTTGCTAGAAAATTTGGGGGAATCTTGCCATAGTCGCCACATGTTACCGGGGAAATTGGAGTTCTTCATAGGGGTTCATAGTCTCAATAATAGAGCAATTTAAAAATGGACTGAAAAAGAAGTTTCTTAGGTGTTAGGAGCCATAATGGGACAAGCTAATAACTAGCAGGTGATCATCCTGAAATAGCCTGCTTTGGATTATTATATAATCTGCGACAGGTGCGCCCTTATTAAGCAAGGCTGTGAGGGATTCACTTTAGGAAAGATTCCTGCTATTAATATGCTTTTCCTGTTATTATACATATATAATAATCACTAAGTAATAGCATACCCCTGTGGAGCAGATCTCTGCAGTTCCACGAAGATGTACTGTCTTATAGTGATGCTATATAGATAAACAGATGACTTAAGACTTTATGATGATCCTATAAGAATTCCTAAAGTTATATCAGTGATTATTAAGCTCATTTATAGTGGGACTGCTATTAGGTTCTTTTCTGATAGTCAAAACTGCCATGAGAACTCTGCCAGTCTCCCAAGTGTCACGAGTTAATTGCTCTTAGAAAGTAATCAGAATTTCTCCTACTCAGAGCACATTTCAAGAGGTTGTAAAACAATTAACCAAAGGTCATAAAAAGGGGACTAATGACTTATTATAGGTGCTAGGACAGAAGATAAAATATTAACTGGGTTTAGCTATACGAAACTTCACTAATAACTTAGTTATGGTTTTAATCGTTCAGTGAACCTGTGATGCTGAGACAGGTGATGGATGTTTAGCTAGATAATTACTCCTAATGGATATGCCTGTAAACATTCTCTGTTGTAAACTTCTATTTCAATTTGTGATTTGATTTTCTGTGTGAACTTTTGGTGAACTTTTTAACATGTGATCATGTATTCTGACAGATGTTTAAGGGCTGAGGACAAAGAGTCAGAACTGGGGGACAGAGGTGAGAGGAATGGAGGTGAGAAGAACTGAGCTGAGAGAGGAACTGAGCTGAGGAGAAGTTTTTAGACAACACTATATTAGAAGGAGAATGCAGAGTGGAATAACTTAGAAACTATAGGTAACATAAAATACTAAGAGAACAATGTGCAGAATGCAGAAGGAAAGAGGAAAAAAGATGCTGTAAGAGCAGAAGGAGCAGGCAGGCTTCTCCTTACCATGGGACAGAACAAGTCCCATGGTAAGGACAAGGTAGGCTTAGTCTTATTAAAAGAAACAAAGTTTTTTTTTTTCTTACAAACATGGGTGTAATTCATTTACCATTAAAAGGATAGAAGACTTTTCTTTCTATACGTAATAAATATTGGAGCTCCATTTTTCATCCAGAATGAGTGAGTTCTGAATGAGTGAGTTCTTTCTGCACCCGGTGCTTGGTCTTTTGCTCCATATGCATATGTAAGTATGGATGTGTGTGTAAGTATGTAATTGTGAGAATGCATGCAAGCTGAGCCCAACTGGCTATGAATGGAAATGTATAAATGAATAAATGACCATGAATGAATCTGTAAATGAATTTATGTGAGATTATGCATATTTGTTTATGTAAAAGTTTTCCCTTCTTTGAGTGTTATTCTCTTCTCCTGGTTCAATAGAAGTTTATTGCTCCAAACTTCCCCTAGCCCAGCAAGCAAGAGGCATCTGGACAATAGGGAAAGGCTCTAGCAATTAATCCCTCACTTAATCTGCTGTTTAAGGGTGAGGTACTAAATGCCAGAAACTGCAGTTTCTGACCTCAGAGGATCACAGAAGGCAGGTCAGGTACAATAGCACAGTAACTTAGACTTAGATAAGTAAACTTTTAATTATACAGCAAGCCTAAATTTCTTGTAAGACAAAGTCTTACCCTCTGCTTAAGCTCTCCCCACCCCTCCACTGCCTCAAGAAGAACCAAGAAAGAAGACACACCCCATGCTGGGGATGGCCCCCCTGGTACTTAGGGTTTATATTACTATGACAAAACACCATGATAAAAATGCAAGCTGGAACATCAAGCCTTCACAGCTCAGTGTAGGGGAATGCCAGGATAGGGAAGTAGGAGTGGGTGGGTTAGAGAACAAGGGGAGGGAGGATGGGATAGGGGGCTTTTCAGAGAGGAATCGAGGAAAGGGGATAACATTTGAAATGTAAATAAAGAAAATATATAATAAAAAAATTAAAGAAGCAAGCTGGGCAGGAAAGGGTTTATTTGGCTTACACTTCCAGTTTTTAGTCTATCCTTGGGGGAAGTCAGGACAGGAATTCAAGCAGGGCTGGAACCTGGAGGCAGGAGCTGATGCAGAGGCAATGGAGGGGTGCTACTTACTGGCTTGCTTCCCATGGCTTGTTCAGTCTGCTTTCATATAGAACCCAGGATCACCAGCCCAGGGATGGCACCATCCACCACGGGCTGGGCCTTCCCATATCAATCACCAATTAAGAAAATGTGTTTCAGCTGGATCTCATGGAGGTATCTCCTCAACTGATGACTCTAGCTTGTGTCAAGTTGACACAGAGCCAACCAGTACAAGAAGCCTGAGGATAATTCTATTGGAGTTTAAAAGAAAAACCCCAGGTCAGGCAAACAGCAAATCAAGTTGCAGGCAGCTTTCTATGGAAAAAGGAAGAGAGAAAGCCATGCCTTTTGACTTGGGCCAGTGTGAGGTCAAAACATGGCAGACAAACATCTACATGATAGAGAGTACTTTAAAGAAAGAAAAAAAAAGCCCAAGTGTTGGGGAAAGCATATTGAAAAGAGATAGAAAAACAGAAAAGGAAAGTATGCTTTTCTAAGGAATTCAGAAAAGTGGGCAGACTTCCGAAGTTGTGTGGCTGCAGTGCCATAAGCTACTGCACTAGGCGGCAGGAATTCTGGGAAGGAAAAGTATAGTATCTCACTCAGTAGATAATTATTCCTCCTTTTTTGTTTGTTTGTTTTTGCATGGCTTAAGGTGAACCTGGCTTTCTGAGGGGTGTTCCTTTAAAGCTCAAGTGGGTTAATTTATGTTTGGGGTAGCTTGGGATATATGATTGCCACCCAGGGTCTCTCCACAGAGTACTAATCAAGGCTACTCTTCTTGTTGTTCTAAGTCTTAAGGAAACAGCTTTACATTTCCATCTTAAATAAGAATATAAAATTGTAGACACAAGCTAACAGACTAATGGACAGAATGACACAGAAATCATCATGAAATATGAAGAAAATATAAAAAGACTTATACAACTACATTAATTCAGAGTGCTCTCAGCAAAAATAAGGGTCCCACTGAAAGGCAAAAGGGGCAAAGATCAAGTTTGTTTTATAGACTTAGTTTAACAGCTTGCTCTGTTTTAAGAGTTATTCAACAGAGACAGAGAGATATCCTTACAAATGGAAATTTGATATGACCCAGGAAACAAATATATAATCAAAGTGTTTAGCCTAGTTTCAGTCCAGAGAGTACAGCTGGTACCAGGATCTCTTCTCATGTTATACTCTATTTTAAAAGAGGCCATAACAATCTTTCCCGCCTTGATAGGGAATGTTGTTGTGCTTAGAGATTACTAGAGAAAAGAGTAGGAGAGGGTGATAAATAAGAGGCAAAGTCAGAGGACAGATGAGAGTAAAGTTAGACTCAGGATTTATGTTTCATTCTGACACAACCTTTAAAGTGTTCTCACTAGTTTTTTAGTCTATAGGATGTCGTTCCTTTTTTATATAGTTTCAATGAATGTTCTTATTAATCTCTTGTAGGCTAGCAACTTGAACATTTCTCTTACATGTTTCTAAATTCTACTTAAAGTAGGGTGCCCAATTCTTTCAGTCCGACTGCTTAGGACTTCTGGTTTAGTATATTAACCCTGCCCCAATTGAGAATTTCTAAAGTTCCCAACTTTCTTAAGTACTTGAATTAACACAGTTTTCAAACATAAAACCAGTGGGAATAGCAAATCATGGCTTTTCTCTGAATGCTTCTTCCTTCCTTGACTTTTTCTGCTTCCCAGTTTCATATCTCTCTTTTTGTTGTTGTTGTTTTTTTTTTGCTTTTTAAAAATTAATTTATTTTTTACACTCCATATTTTATTCCCTCCATCTACCCTCTGACTGTTCCACATCCCAAAATTTCTCCCCCCCCCCATTTCCACGTGGATGTCCCCACCACAAATCCCACCTGACCTCTAAACTCCCTGGGACCTCCAGTCTCTTGAGAGTTAGGTGCATCCTCTCTGAATGAACACAGACCCAGAAATCCTCTACTGTATGTGTGTTGGGGGCCTCATATCAGCTGGTATATGCTGTCTGTTTGGTGGTCCAGTGTTTGAGAGATCTCGGGGGTCCAGATTAATTGAAACGGCTGTTCCTTCTACAGGATCACCCTTCTCCTCAGCTTCTTTCAGCCTTCCCTAACTCAATAACAGAGGTCAGCTGTTTCTGTCCATTGGTTGGGTGCAAAAATCTGCATCTGACTCTTTCAGCTGCTTGTTGGGTCTTTTAGAGGGCAGTCATGATAGGTCCCTTTTGGTGAGCGCTCCATAGCCTCAGTAATAGTGTCAGGCCTTGGGACCTCCCATTGAGCTGGATCCCACTTTGGTCTGTTGCTGGACTTCTTTTCTTCAGGCTCCTCTCCATTTCCATCCCTGTAATTCTTTCAGACAGGAACAATTATGTGTCAGAGATGTGACTGTGGGATGGCAACCACATCCCTCACTTGATGCCCTGTCTTCCTGCTGGAGGTAAGCTCTATAAGTTCCCTCTCCCTACTGTTGGGCATTTTATCTAAGGTCCCTCCCTTTGATTCCTGAGAGTCTCTTACCTCCCAGGTCTCTGGCATTCTGGAGGGTCCCCCCCCCAACCTCCTATTTTCTGAGGTTGCCTGTTTCTATTCTTTCTGCTGGCCCCCAGGGCTTCAGTCCTTTTCGCTCACGTAATACCAGATCAGGTTCCTCTTTCCCCCCCACTACCCCCCTCCCATCTACTTTCCATCCCAGGTTCCTCCCTCTGTCCCCACTTGTGATTGCTTTCTTCTCTCTTCTCCCAAGTGGGACTGAGGCGTCCTCACTTGGGCACTTCAGCTTGTTGACCTTTTTGAGTTCTGTGGACTATATCTTGGGTGTTCTGTTCATTTTTTTTTTTTTTGGCTAATATCCTCTTATTAGTGAGTACATGCCATGCATGTCCTTTTGGGTCTGAGTTACCTCACTCAGGATGATATTTTCTATTTCCATCCATTTGCCTGCAAAATTCAGGATGTCCTCATTCTTAATAGCTGAATTATATTCCATTGTGTAAATAAACCACATTTTCAGTATCCATTCTTGTGTTGTGGGACATCTAGGTTGTTTCCAGCTTCTGGATATCACAAATAAGGCTGCTATGAACATAGTGGAACACGTGCCCCTGTGGCATGGTAGGGCATCTTTCTATTTCCAATTTTCTGAGGAACCTCCAGATTGATTTCCAGAGTGGTTGTACCAAGTTTGCAATCCCACTAGCAATGGAGGGGTGTTCCTCTTTCTCCACATCCTCTCCAATACACCCAAATTCATAAAAGAAACTTTACTAAAACTCAAAACACACATTGAACCCCCACAATAATAGTGGGAGATTTCAATACCCCACTCTCACCAATGGACAGGTCATTGAAACAAACTTAACATAGACACAGTGAAACTAAGAGAGGTTATGAACCAAATAGATTTAACAGATATCTACAGAACATTTCACCCTAAACAAAAGAATACACCTTCTCAGCACCTCATGATTTATACCTGTACTTTCAGCACTCAGGAGGCTCAGACAGGCCAATGGTATGAGTTCAAGGTTTGCTTGGGCTATGTAGGATTGTTACATTCTTTGCCTTCAACTCTGTTTCTTTTCTCCCATCCCCTCTCCTTCCCTCTCCTTTCCCCTCCCCTCCCTTTCCCTCCCTTCTCCTTTCCTCTCCTTTCTTCTCCTCTCCCCTGTCTCTTCTCCCCTTCCCCTCCCCTCCTCTCTTCTCCCCTCCAGGGTAGAAGACAGCCATAGACCTGGCCTGCTACTGAGGGCCATGTCTAGGTATGTGGCCCTACTGCAGCAGGGGATTTGTGTTGATGGTAACATGGGCCAAGGTTACCATCAAAGGCCATGTGAATATCTGTTGGGGACTGCCATCTGAGGTCATGTCTGATGGCTGCACTGAGTTGGCCCTGCCCCTTTGCCTTATCAGTGCAGAAGAGCCGGTGGGCTGACCAACTGAGCTACTGTTGTACATGAAGGGGCTGGTCCTGCACAACCAAAGCTTCAGGATCACTACAACTCAAGTCGACTGATAATTGAGAGGAGTCTCAGTGAGGATCCAGTATTAATAATATTCATTGCAATGAATATCTGCAAGTAAAGCTGTTTGAACAAAAGGGTAGACTGTGTGACACGCTGCAGCTGTCACTGCTAGATTTTTATTTTCTTTTGGGAAAAGGTTACAAGGGTGGAGGGAGAATATGGAAAGACAGGAAAATAAATGCGATTGGGATGCATGATGTGAAATTCACAAAGAATCCATAAAAATTAAAAAGAAAAAATTGATAGAGTAGATTTTAATTGATATTATCACAAATAACGATGTGAAGTAACCTACATGTTATTTAGTTTAGTTTAATTTATACAGCTTCCAAAATATGTTGTGTAATAAGAATATATATATATATATAATTTTCTTAATTAGAAAGAAAAATTTGTATCCCTTTAATCTCTTTTTGTTGTCTAATTGCTCTGGCTAGGACTGCGAGTACTATATTGAATAGGTAGGGAGAGAGTGGGCAGCCTTGTCTTGTCCCTGATTTTAACAGGATTGCTTCAAGTTTCTCTCCATTTAGTTTGATGTTGGCTATTGATTTGCTGTATATTGCTTTTATTATTATTATTAGGCATGGGCCTTGAATTACTGATCTCTCCAATACTTTTAACATGAAGGGGTGTTGTATTTTGTCGAAGGCTTTTCAGCATCTAATGAGATGATCATGTGGTTTTCTTTCTTTGAGTTTCTTTATATAGTGGATTATATTAATGGATTTCCATATTTTGAACCATCCCTGCATTACTGGGATGAAGCCTACTTGATTATGGTAAATGATTGTTTTGATATGTTCTTGGATTCGGTTTTTGAGAATTTTACTAAGTATTTTTGCATTGATATTCAACTGGGATATTGGTCTGAAGTTCTCTTTCTTTGTTGGGTGTTTTTGTGGTGTCAGTATAACTGTGGCTTCATAGAAAGAATTAGGTAGTGTTCCTTCTGTTTTGATTTTGTGGAATAGTTTGAGAAATGGTCAAAATCCTTAGTCATCAGGGAAATGCAAATCCAAACAACCCTGAGATTCCACCTCACACCAGTCAGAATGGCTAGGATCAAAAACTCAGGTGACAGCAGATGCTGGTGAGGATGTGGAGAAAGAGGAACACTCCTCCATTACTGGTAGGATTGTAAGCTGATCCAACCACTCTGGAAATCAGTCTGGCGTTTTCTCAGAAAATTAGACATAGTTCTACCTGAGGACCCAGCTATACAACTCCTGGACATATACCCAAAAGATTCTCCAACATATAATAAGAACACATGCTCCACTATGTTTATTGCAGCCTTTTAAAATAATAGTCAGAAGCAGGAAACAACCCAGATATCCCTCAACAGAAGAATGGATACAGAAAATGTAGTACATTTGCACAATGGAGTACTACTCAAGTATTAAAAACAATGACTTAATGAAATTTGCAGGCAAGTGGATGGAACTAGGAAATATCATCCTGAGTGAGGTAACCAGACACAAAAGAACACAGATGGTATGTACTCATTGATAAGTGAATATTAGTCTAAAACCTCACAATGCCCAGGATGCAACTCACAGACCAAGTGGAGCTTAGGAGGAAGGAAGAACAAGGTGTGGATGCTTCATTACTGCATTGAGGAGGGAACAGGTTGATAGCAGGAGGTGGAGGGAGGGGGGTTCTAGGAGGAAGAGAGGAGGGGAAGGAAATGGGGGGATAGTATTAGGTACTGGAGGGGACAGGAGAGAGGCACAGAGGATCAGGAAATCAAATAAAAATATGTAATATGTAGCAGGGGGGATGAGGAAATGGGGATAACCATTGGAGGATCTCAGATGCCAGGGAAATAATAGGCCCCCAGGACCCAATAGGGATGATTTTAGCAGAGAAGGGGAGATAGAACCTATAGAGACCACGTTCAGTAGAGAGCCATGTTCCCGGTCCAGGGATGGGGGCACCCACCCATCTCAAAGTTTTTAATCCAGAAATGTTCCTGTCCAAAGGAAGAACCAGGACAAAAAATGGAGCAGAGACTGAAGGATGGGCCATCCAATGATTGCACCTCCTAGATATCCATCCTGTCTTCAGACACCAAATCTGACATTGTTGCCCTTGCTAAGAGGCACTTGCTGACAGGAACCTGGTGTGGCTGCTCCTTAGGAAAGTCAGCCAGCAAATGATCAATGCAGATAGGGATGCTTGGAACCAACCATCAGATTGAGCTTAGTGACCCTGTGTGGGAGCTGGAGGAAGAACTGAAGGAGCTGAGGAGGATTGCAACCCCATAAGAAGAAAAACATCAACTGGCCAGACCACCCAGTGTTCCCAGGGACTACACTATCAACCAAGGAGTGAACAGTGAGGGATCCATGGTTCCAGATATATATGTAGCAGAGGATGGCCTTGTCTGACTTCAATGGGAGAGGAGGCCCTTGGTTCTGTGGAAGTTTGATGCCCCAGCATAGGGAGATGCTGGAGGAGTGTGGCAGGAGAAGGTGGGTTGGGGAGCACCCTTATAGAGGCAAATAGGAGGGAGGAAAGAGAGGTTGTGGGATGGGGGGGCCTGTGGAGGGGTAACCAGAAAGTGGGATATCATTTGAGATGTAAATGAATATAATTATTAATAAAAATTTAAAAAAATAAAAAGAGAAAAAGCCACTGTATATCTCATTTATTTATTATTAGAGACAAGGTTGCACTGTATATATCCCTGGCTGTCCTGGAATTTTTTATGTAGCCCAGGCTGGCCACAAACACAGAAATCTGCCATTTTCTGTTTTGCTAGTGCTGGGATTAAAGGCATGTACCACCATGCCCAGCTGTATAAATTTTATTTTATGATTATATACTTTTTTTGAGGCAGGATTTGGTATATAGTCTTGGTTGCACTAAGTATTTCTTAATATAGTCCAGGTTGACCTTGAGCTTGGGATAGTACTCTTGTCTCAGTCTCCTAGTTGCTAAGATTAAGGCATGAATTGCCAAACCTGACAAAACAGTATTATTTAAACGAGTCATACAATATTTAAATTACACATTGCAATAACGAAACTATACAGTAAATTAACTTTTCTTTTGATGCCTGATCATTTTCTTTTTATTTGTTTGTTTGTTTGTTTCAAGAGAAATTCTCACTTGTTGCCTTCACAGGCCTTGAGTCCCTGAGCTCAGGTGATCTTTCTGCCTCAGCTCCATGTGCAATCTAGACTACAGGCAGAAGCCACAGTGCCAGATCAGGTTGACGAATTTACATGTCAACTGTTGTCACTCCTGCCATAATCAACACATAGAACTGGACTAGGCCCCACAAACCTTGTCATGCTGCACTTTTTTATTCACACATGCTCCCCCCATAGCTGTCCTGGCATCTTAGATCTTTTGCCCTTTCACAAATGAAATGCAAACGTGGACTTTTAAGTTGGGCTTGGTTCACTTGGTAAAAGGCATGTGAGATTTTAATACATGATATAATGCATGTTGGCAACAATTTTTTTTATAGCTGAGAAGCATTTGCAACACTGTTTATGCATTTACTCATTGAAGAAACCGTTTGTGTGGATTCTAGTTTGAGGCAATTAGGGGCAATGCTACTTTTGCAATCAGGTTTGTGGATACATACAAGTTTCATTTCTGTAAGGTATATACCTAAGAGTGAGATATCTGGATCATATCACTTAAGAGAACTTCAGGCTCTTGCAGAGGACCCTAATTTGGTTCTAAATACCCATGTTGGTTAGCTCACAGACACTTGTAACTTCAGGTGTAGGGATCTGATGCCCTGCTTCTGGCCTTTTTGGGCAACTGCATGTAGACACACAGACATAAATAAAACTAAAATAAAGAAGATATCTGTGAGGCTACACCAGGAAGAACAGGTGTAGGCCATGCCAAGTGGAATGGGTCAGAGCCCTACCTACACTCAGAGACTTCCTACTCCCTCAGTTTAGAGCCCAAAGACTCAAGCAGCTAATAGCACCTCACTGCTCCACCCATTCCCACCTACCACCTGCCCTGCTTTTGTGTGACTGGAAAGACCAACCCTACAGACACTCCTTTCAGTGTCTCATTGCCAACCCCGCCACTAGCATTCCCCTCCCACACACACCTTGGGTGGATATCTGCTGCTCGGGAGCAGGCCACAAAAGCCAAAACAGGTTCAGAACAGAAAGATCCAAGGTGCTGACACCACCATCATCATCTATTTCTGATGTTGTACCCCTACCCTTATTTGGGCAGATATTCTGATGCTCAAGTGCAGGCCACACCAGTCAGAAGAACAGAGTTCTTCCTAGACCAAAGGCTCCGCTCACTACCTGAGCCCCCAGCTCTGACTCACTGTTGGATAAGAAGTCACATGGGATGCCAGAAATACAGACTACAAAGACCAAAAGAGCAGAGAGGAAGCAGAAACTGAGTAGGGAAAAACCACTCTTCTAACAAAAGCAAACTCAGAAATCTGTTCTTCGATATATATTCATCTCAAATTCAGATGCCTAGATACCAGTGTAAGAACATAATCCACAACAGCCAGGGCAATATGGCATCACCAGCAATCCTAATACAGCAACCCTGGAATATTCCAACATAGTCACCACTCAAGAAACAACGTTAACACCAACTTTATGAAGATGATAGGGGTCCTTAAAGAGGAAATGAGTAAAATCCCTTAAAGAAAACAACAACAACAAAATACCCACAAACAATGAAGGAAATGAATAATACTATTCAAGACCTGAACATGGAAATAGAAGCAATAAAGAAAACACAAACTGAGGGAATCCTGAAAGTGGAAAATCTCAGTAAGTGAACAGATGGAATCACCAATGGAATACAAGAGATAGACAAGAATTTCAAGTATAGAAAATATGATACAAGAAATAATACAGCAGTCAGCAAAAATGTTAAATCTAAAAAGAATCCCTGACACAAAATACCCAGGAAATCTGGGATACTATGCAAAGACCCAATTTAAGAATAATAGAAATAGTCAGGCTAATGGTGGCACATGCCTTTAATCCCAGCACTTGGGAGGCAGAGGCAGCGGGGTTTCTGAGTTCAAGGCCAGCCTGGTCTACAGAGTGAGTTCCAAAGATTCCCAGCTCAAAGTTCCAGATAACATTTTTAACAAAATCATAGAAGAAAAATTTTATAACCTTAGAAAGGAGATGCCTAAAAAGATACAAGAAGTTTAAAGAACACCAAATAGATTAGATAAGAAAAGAAAGTCCCTCCCACCACAAAATAAAATATTAAACCTATAGAACAAAGAAAGAATATTAAAAACTTCACATGAAAAGGTCAAGTAACACATAATAGCAGACTTATCAGAATTACACCTATTTTTTATCACATAGTTGTAGAAAACACAATATTTCATGGCAAAGTCAAATTACAGTAGTATATATCAACAAATCCAGCTCTACAGAAGGCACTAGAAGGAAAACTCCAATCCAAGGTTAGCTTAACCCACAAGAACACAGGAAATAAATAATCTCACACCAGCAAAACCAAAAGAAGGGAAGCACACCTGCATACACAGACATACACACACACACACACAGACCCAGACACACACACACACACACACACACACACAG
>NC_045030.1:10955407-10980033 GCF_008632895.1 Mastomys coucha | reverse complement strand
TTAAAGCCCAGCCAGTGCCAAGGTTTTAGTGCAAATTCTTCAAGACTTTCAAAGAAGAGCTAGTAGCAATACTCTTCAAGTTATTTCACAACATAGAAACAGAAGAAACACTTGCCAAATTCATTTTATGGGGCCACAGTCACCCTGATACCCAAAACACACAAAGACTCAACAACAAAAGAGCATTAGAGACCAATTTCCCTTATGAATATTGATGCAAAAATACTCAATAAAATACATACAAATTGAATCCAAGAACACATCAAAAATATCATCCATTATAATCAAGTAGGCTTTATCTCAGGGATGCAGGGTGGTTCAATATACAAAAAATCCATTAATGTAATGTACTATTATAAACAAACTGAAAAAAGGTCCTCTGCCAAAGAAGCATTTGACAAAATGCAAACACTCCTTCATGATAAAAATCTTGGAGAGACCAGAGATACAAGGACATACTTAAATATAACAAAGGACATTTATAGTAAGCTTATAGCCAGCGTCAACTTAAAAGGAGAGAAATTCAAACAAATTTCTCTCAATTCCTGAACATGACAAGATCGTCAATTTTCTCCATATGTATTCAATATAGTACTTGAAGTTCTAGGTAGAGCAGTAAGATAACTAAAGAAGAACAAGGGGATACAAATCAGAAAGGAAGAAATCAAAGAATCATTATTTGTAGATGATATGATAGTATACATAAACAATTCCAAAAATTCTACCAAGGGACTCCTACAACTGATAAAAACTTTCAGTGAAGTGGCTGGATACAAGATTAACTAAAGGCGGTAGTGGCGCACGCCTTTAATCCCAGCACTTGGGAGGCAGAGGCAGGTGGATTTCTGAGTTCGAGGCCAGCCTGGTCTACAGAGTGAGTTCCAGGACAGCCAGGGCTACACAGAGAAACACTGTCTCGAAAAACCAAAAAAAATAAATAAATAAATAAATAAATAAATAAATAAAAAAAATCAGTAGCCATCTTCTATACAAACAATAAATTGGCTGAGAAGGAAGTTGGGGAAACAACACTCTAAGATAGCCACAAATAATGTAAAATATCTTGGTGTAACTCTAACCAAGTGTACTGGCTGGTTTTGTGTGTCAACTTGACACAGGCTGGAGTTATCACAGAGAAGGGAGCTTCAGTTGGGGAAGTGCCTCCATGAGATCCAGCTGTGGGGCATTTTCTCAATTACTGATCAAGAGTGTAGGGCCCCTTGTGGGTGGAGCCATCCCTGGGCTGGAAGTCTTGGGTTCTATAAGAGAGCAGGCTGAGCAAGCCAGGGGAAGCAAGCCAGTAAGGAACATCCCTCCATGGCCTCTGCGTCAGCTCCTGCTTCCTGACCTGCTTGAGTTCCAGTCCTGACTTCCTTTGGTGATCAACAACAATGTAGAAGTAAGCTGAATAAACCCTTTCCTCCTCGACTTGCTTCATGGTCATGATATTTGTGCAGGAATAGAAACCCTGACTAAGACACCAAGCAAGTGAATAAACTGTATGACAAGCACTTCAAGCATTTGTAAAAATAAACTGAAGAAGATCTCAGAAGATGGAAAGATCTCAAATGCTCATGGATCAGTAGGATTGGTGATCTTACCAAAAACAATTTACAGATTCAATGAAATCTCCATAAAAATTCCAATACAGTATTTTACAGACCTTGAAAGAACAATACTCACTTTATACAGAAAAACAAAATAAAACAAAACAAAAAAAACAGGGTAGCTAAAACAGTCCCATATAATATTATAAAGAACTTTCAGAGGTGTCACCATCCCTGATTTCAAGCTATACTACAGAGCAACAGTAACACAAACCACTTGGTACTGGTACAGAAACAGACAGGTTGATTAATGGAATCCAATTGAAAACCTAGACATAAATCCACACATAATGTGAACATCTGGTTTTTTGTAAAGAAGCAAAAAATGCACACAGGAAAAAAGTCAGCATCTTCAAAAAATATGGTGCTGGTCAAACTGGATGTCTGCATGTGGAAGAATGGAAATTCATCTATTTTTATCTCCTTGTATAAAGCTCCAGTCCAGGTGGATCAAAGACCTCAACATAAAACCCGAACTGACAGAAGAGAAAATGGGGGAATAACCTTGAATACATTGGTACGGAGACAACTTCCTGAACAGAACACCAATACTGCAGGTACTGAGATCAACAATTGATAAATGCAACCTCATGAAACTGAAAAGCTCTTTAAGGCAAAGGATACTGTCATTAGAACAAAATGGCAGACTGCAGAATGGGAAAAGATGTTCACCAACTCCACAGTGGACAGAGGACTAATATCTAGAATATATAAAGAACTCAAAGAACTAGACAACAACAAACCAAATAATCCATTAAAAATGGAGTACAAAATTCTCAGCAGAGGAATCTCAAATAGCTGAGAAGCACTTAAAGAAATGTTCAATATCCTTAGCTATCTGGGAAATGCAAATTAAAACTACTTGAGATTCCAGCTTTATACCTATCAGAATGACAAAGTTCAAACACTCAGTAACATTTCATGCTGTTGGGGATGTGAAGCAAGAATACTCCTCCATTGCTAGGGCAAGCTCAAACTTGTACAACCAGTTTGGAAATCAATAGGCAGTTTCTCAGAAAATTGGGACTGACCTAGGCCCTCTCTCTGCATATATGTGATCCTTGTTGTGTAGTTGGTCTCTTTGTGGGACTCCTAACAGTGGGAGCAGGGCTGTCTTTTAACTCTTGCCTGCCTAACCTGACCTTGGGAGCCTTTCCTCCTACTGGGTTGTCTCATTCACCATTAATATGCAAGGAGGTGCCTAGCCTTATTGCAACTTGATATGCCATGTTTAGTTGACATTCCTAGGAAGCTTGCCCTTTTCTGAAGAGAAACAGAAGAGGAGTGCAGCTGCGGGACAGGGGAGGGAGTAGAGGGGATAAGTAAGAGAAGCTGTGGTCTGTATGTGATATGTGAGAGAAGAGTCAATTTAAAATATGCTAATAAAACATTTTAAACAGGGAGGCAGGGAATGAGGAAGAGTGAGAAATAGCTGAAGAGGGGCTGGGGAGAGAGATTTGTTGGAAGTATGGACCAGGTTTGCAGGAAGTAGGAGATGAGAGTGTGCACTAAGCAACGAATAACATGTGAGGTGGCAAAAAGATAATAATAAAAGTTATTTTTTCCAAAAAAGAGAACAAATTTATTTGTATGTACAAAAACTGCTCTATGATTTTCAGAGCACATATACCATTTTGCTTTCCTGTCAGCAATTTGGGAGACAGAATTGCAGCTTTGGTTGGCTTTGTTCTTTTGTCAATTCTATTTCTCTGCAATGTTGATGATGATATGCTCCTTCATAGTCTTAATCTTTCAGTGTGAACCTTGTGACTGATATATGTTTTAGGTTTTGAATGATGAACAATAGTTTGTTCTGTAACGAAGGATTCACTTATTTTAGTGACCCTGGAAAATTCATACTTACAACTTAGGTCATGTTGTCCATACTCTCTTTAATTTCTATTTCTAGAATGTTACCAAGGGTACCATTTCATGCTTTTTAATGTATCTCTTTACATTTTATTAGCATTTTCATATCTTTGTCTCTTTCTGCCACATCCAAGAAAATTCCCCATGACATGTATTCCAAGTCACCAAGTCTCTCTTTAAATGTGTGTGATTCTTTAAATCTTCTTTTGCTATTTCTGGAAGCCATTCAGTTATTCATTCATCAGTCATTCCCCATCTTCCTTGGTGGTAGTATATTGTCTTTTACTCAAATTCTCATTATTTCTCTACTTAAACAGTATTGTTAACATTTATCTGCAGTCTTTATTTCTATATCAATCCCAGATTTGCTCCACTTGCTTGCTTTCTCATATCTATTGTGCTTTTGCCTAGAAGATAAAATAAAAGACATCTTTATTTAAAAGAGGAATGCATGAAAATACTAAGTAAAGTAAAAGGTAATTTGGTAACAGGGAAGCATTGAAGAGATGAGTTTGCCAGCCACTGCTCTACCATTTCTCTAATGGAGCCTGCCAGGAGGTATAATCACTTTGTAATTATATATCCTAAACCATGTTATTTCTGTTTTGTTTTTGTCTTTGAGATTATGCCAGAGCTAACAGAGCACAGGAAATGGAAAACTTACATATGTTAATTTTCTGTATAAATATTCTTTAAATACTTTCTGCAGGGGAGGGGCATGTTGCTAGGGACTGATCCCAGGGCTTTGACCATGCTGTGCTGTACCACTGGGCTACATATCCAGCTCAATTTATTTAGCTTTAAGATATTTTATAAAGTTGTGTGTGTGTGTGTGTGTGTGTGTGTGTGCGCGCGCGCACACATGTGTGTGCATGTGTGTTTGTATGCCTGGGTTATGTACATGTAAGTATGGGTACTTCCAGAGGCCAGAAGAGGGTAGGTATTGGGTCCATTGGTCCTATAGTTACATGGGGTTGTGAGCCACCCAGCACGGGTTCTCTGCAAGTGCAACAGGTGCTCTTAATCATTGAGCCATCTTTCCAGCTCACCATCTCTTTAGTTTTAACATGTTTGCAATATTTAAAAATAAATTGGCATTTATTGAGTGTCTATTGTGTGCCTGCTTCAGTGCTAGGTCATTTACATGTAATTTTTGTGTAATCTTCATGACTACTTTTTAGATTAAAACCCTACAATTCAGGGTTACAAGATGGCTCAGCAAGTAAAGGCATTTGCTGCTAAACTTTATGACCTACATTCAATCCCCAGGACCTACATGGTGGAAGTTAAGAATTAACTCCACTGGCCGGGTGGTGGTGGCGCATGCCTTTAATCCCAGCACTTGGGTGGCAGAGGCAGTCGGATTTCTGAGTTCGAGGCCAGCCTGGTCTACAGAGTGAGTACCAGGACAGCCAAGGCTACACAGAGAAACTCTGTCTCGAAAAACAAAACAAAACAAAACAAAAAAGAATTAACTCTACAAGCTGTTCTCTGTTGTCTACACATGTCCCCACAGAAAATAAACATGTAAATGTAAACCTTTGTTTGAACCGTAGAACACATAGCACTGCTTTCCAAAGATCATAGCAACAGAGCTGGTATTTGAAAACTAGGCCTTTTTCTAAACTTTGTTGTTGTTGCTGTTGTTGTTGTTTTGGTCAAGTCAAAACTTTGACTTTGGTAAGAAATAGCACCAGTAAACAGAGCTACTTTGACAGGTTTGTTCTCCAGTTGGTATCTATTATAACTTCCAGTGAGAGAATTAATTTCAAGGTTTATAGTCTTTTGTACATGGCTTACTCCTAAATATTATCTCTTCAGTTCTAATGCTGCCTTGGAGGCAGGGGAAGGAAATACTAAGTTCAGTTTTTCCTATGCTGGCACTCAACAAACAACACAGAAGACTTCTGACATCACATATGTAGCAAATTTTCCTGTACATCAAGTATTTAAGAACTCTTCAGTCATCTATGTTAGATCACATATACTTAAGTGTTCTATCCCCAAAATTGCCCTCCACTTTAGCTGCTAGTCACAGAACCCTGACTGTATTATCACTTATGTTTCTGACCTGTGGGCTGCTATCAGGGCTCCCACAACCCCTTCAGTGGGTGCCATTATTGTGCTAAAGTGGCTGACAGAACTCAGGGAAATGCTTAGCTTACTGGTTCACTATAGAAGATATTACAAAAGGTGCAGAGGAACTCAGAAGAAGTGAACCATAGAGCTCCCTCTTGATTACACTATTCTCTAGGCGCCTCCATGTATTCAGTTGTCTAGTAGTTTCTGGAACCCTGTCCTTTGGAGTTTATGGAGGCTTCACTACTTAGGTACTGGGAACTGAGACCTGGTGGAGCTAGATCAATGCTGTACCACTGAGCTATATCTCCAGTTCTACTTCTTTAAACAAATTCAAATGACTAGTTTTATTATGGGTGATTGGTGATCAATTCAAATCTTAGCTCTGCTACCCAAATCGGACGCTACTGGGTAAGCTCAAAGTCCCAATCCTCTGATCCTGCCATGATCTTTCTGGTGACCAGTGCTCATTCTGAAGCTACTTAGGAACTTCCATCCAGGAAACAACATGAACCTGAAAAGGATATTATTGCCTGAGAGACTGCCAGGAGTTTAGGAGATTTATGCCTGGAAAAATATTACAATGGCACACTTTTAAGTCCCCTTGAATATTAATATGAAGGACATGGAACTGGTTGTTGTTAAAAAGCAAAGATAATAAAAGGCCCCATAGTTCCTAGTATATGGCTACTCAGTACATTTATGTACATTTTATTTAGTATTACAACATAGCCATTATTAACATTTACCACTGAACATTCACAATCATTGTTTAACATTATTGCAGCAATAATAATTCTATGTACTATTTTTATATAATATGGTGTAGAGATACACATGCAAGCTGAACCTCATACACATAAAATATAAATAAATAAATCTTAGAAAAGGTAAAGTTCAAGGTCATCACTGACTACATAGCAAGTTTAAGGCCACCCCGGGCTAAATAATTGTCTTGGAAACTAGAAGAACATTCATACAGAAACAGTGAATAACTCATATTTGTAGCAACCTAGTTTAGAAATAGGCCATTATCATTACCATTGGATTTCTATTATTTTCCTTCCAACTATGTCCTTTATAATTTATTTCTAGTTGTCATGTCTTTCTTTTCTTAGTAATTTGTATACCTAAACAACATATTGTTTCTTTTGCATGTTTTTGAAATTTACGTAAATGTGTCTTCTACAACTTGCCTTTTGACTCTCCATTTTATATCCCTTTTAGAATTGTCACGGGAATGACACTGAGAATTGATATCTTAATGACTTTTCGTGTTCCATTATTTAGGTGTTACTTATATTTTGATATGGTTTATCATTTTTCTCCTAAGTATTCTGCCCATCTTTTTGCTAGATTTAGTCTGAGATATAAATTATTTTGATGTTATTGTAAATGGGTTTTTGAAAAATTAGTTTTCTAGCAATTTATCATTGCTAGACAGAAATGCAATTGATTTTTCCACCTCTGAACAAAACCATTTCTCTAAAAGGTTGAGAAAAAAAGAAAATAAAACACTGGTTTTCAGATGTATACAAACTGAAGTGATCTTGCTTAGGAAAGAGGAATTCAGATTTCAGAACAGTGGTATTGGGAAAAGTAGAAGTGAGACCAAGGAGACACACAAAGAGGGTGTTAATAATGTACGTAGTATTTTATTTCATTTTGAAGCAAATTTGATAACATTAACATAGCAAGTGTATGAGTGATTGTGTTATTATTTTTTGTGGGTTTGGGAAACAGGCCATAATTTTGAAAGTAAAATACACAGTATTTACTGTGTGCTGAAGATAAATCACTTTTACAGTGAATATCCCCAGAATCCATTATTGCTAAATTGGATACTGTAAAGTGGTGTCTGCATGCCAAATCTAAACTTCAGACAGAATTATTCCTTGTGCTCCATAGTTTTAAAAATGGATAAGCGAATGCCAATGATTTAGCTTTCAAATGTGGATTGTTAAAGTCTTTTAAAAGATTAGAAAGTCTAATCTTTTAGAGTTCTTGGGCTTGGAAGATTGCTCAGAGGTTGAATGTTTGTTTAACTTAAGTGACCTCCTAGGTTTGGTTGCCAACACTGCAATAAAAACAAAAAGAAAATCTGACAGTGGCAGACTGCTGTGAGTGGACTTCTAGGTGATAATAGTTCATTAGACAGACATATGCAATAGTCACCTGCTTGCTTTTGCACTGCTTATTATAATAACAACTTTCAAAGATTTTCAAAGATAGAGGAAAATAAGCCCCTAGCTAACAATCAGGGACACTCAGCAATTATAGATTCATGATCAGGGTCTTTCTTGCATTTGTAAGATTTTGATGAGATTATTTTTATCTATTCATTTATTTATTAAGTGCTAGAGAAGGAACCCAGGACCCTGATGACACTAAGCATCTGTTGCAACCCTGAGCTATAGCCACAAAAAGACATTTATTTTTGTGAAGCTGGTGCTAGAACTCAAGGCTTCATGTATGCTAGAAAGTACTCTACCATTAAGTTCCATCCCAGCCTCAAGGTTTATTTTGTACTTGGCAAACAATTGTTGTATATACTTATTGCAGACCACATGTTGCTTTGAAACATGTCGACATTATAGAATGGCTAGATGGAGTGGATAAACATATTCATTATCTCACATGTTACTTTTTGTGGTGAGAACGCTTAATATTTATCCTGTCTCCAGTTGTCAAGAATACATTGCTAATAATTATAGTCATTATATTGTATAACAGAGCTTCTGACCTTGCTTCTCCTAATTGGCATTTTGTATGTTGATCAAAACATCTTTTCCTTTCCTTCTCAGCCCTGAGGACCACAAATCTGTTTTCTGCAATGAAGCATTCAACTATTTTAGATTTTACATATAAGTGAGAACATGTGTTATGTATTGTTCTGTGCTGATCTATTACACTTAGTATTCCCTGGACAGGATTTCACTGTTTCAAGCACAGAATAATATTCGGTTACGTGTATATGTCTTTCTTCTCTACCCTGTCCCCCCCCCCAACAAATGTCCCAGCAATATGCCTTCTGGGTTTATCTCAAAACAACAACAAAGCTGAAATCAGTGTGTTGAAAGACAACTGCATTCCAATGTTCACTGAAAAATTGTTTACAATGGACAAGATTCAGAATAAAGATAAATATCTATCGATGGATAAAAAAAGTGATATATTAACTATGGTGGTAAACACCATTAATCTTGGCATTTGAGAGGCAGAGGCAGACAGGTCTCTATGAGGTCAAGCTTAACCTGGTCTACATACTGAATTCCAGGACAGCCAAGGGTACATAGCAAAACTCTGTCTCAAAATGCCAAACACAAACAAATGTGACACATTGGCTCAGCCCTGGATATGGGACCCAAGGTCTTGCACATATGGTAGGTTGGTTTTAGTTTTCCATAATGGCTGTACCAATTCATACTCTCATAATAGTATACCCAATTCCTTTTTCTCAATATGCTTAATAGCACTTGTTATCATTTTCTCAACTATGTTCTTGTTAATAGATTTTTATGACACATCCAACTGTTATGCCATTAGTAATTAGTAATGTTGAGAATGTTTTTGTGTTTCTTGGAAATTTATATATATATTTGAGAAATGTCTTGTCAATGTTTCAGTTAGGTTTTTTTAAAATTATTTTATGCATGTAGGTGTTTTGCCTGCATAGAAGTCTATGCACCACATGCACGCATAGTGCCTGCAAAGGCCAGAAGAAAGCATTAGATTCCCTGGGAGTAGAGCTACAGATGGCTGTAAGCTGGCATGCGGAGGCTGGGAATCAAATCTTTCTCTAGAAGAGCAGTTAGTGATCTTGACCACTGAGCCATCTCATCAGCCCTGGACTGTTTTTCTGCTGATGAGGTGAGTTCCTTATATATTTTAGACAGCAAACCTTTATCAAATATATGATTTGCAAGTATTTTCTCCTTCTTCATATGTTGCCTTTTTCTTGTTGGTTGTTTTGTCTGTAAGAGACTCATTGGTCAGTTCTGCTGTATTTAGTGTTTCTAATTTCTGGGACTTCTGGATTAGTTTTGAAGCAAATCCTAAGCCCCGTATTATTTCATCCATGATATTTTATGCTTTATTCCTAAATCACAAGTGCTTTTTTGGAAGCTTAATCATGAGGCTGGAGATATTAGCACAATGGTTAAGAGTGTGTACTGGTCTTGCAGAAGATTCCCAGCATCCATGTTCATGATCACCTGTGACACTTGCTCCAGAGGATCCAATACCTTCTTCTGGTCTCTGCGGGCACTTGCATGTGTATACACATACCCACACCCATACCCACATACACATAAGAAATAAAAGCTGAGAGCACATTATTTTTGTCATATTTAAAGATTTTAACAATAATTACCTAAAATAATTAAATATACTGTCCTTTCAGTATTCAACTTACACAAGATTTCTCATTTTTATTTTATAGATTTTTTTAAATAGAAATACAAATATGACATACATTGAGGTATGTACTCATTATAACAGGATATGGGAGGTTGATGCAATCTTACCATAGCTGTGGATTACAAAGTGAGAACCTGTCTTACCAAAAAAATAAAAATTTAAATAAGACTTTTACATCAGACATGGTTTATATATTCTTTAAACTTTTAGGGTCAGCTAATTAGGGTTAAATGCACAACAAAAGTTTCTGTGATAATCAACCTGTTAATCATCTATACTGTTTTATGTCATAGCAGTTAATAGCCATATGTGTTGTTGAGTACTTGCAATGAGACAGATACAGTTGAAAATCTGGATTTTACTTTTAAGACAAGGTCTCAGGATATATATGGGTTTGGTTGGCCCAGAATTCATTACATACATTAGGCTGACCTCTTAGAGATCTGCTTGCCTCTGCCACCCAAATGCTAGGATTAAAGGTGTGCTCCACCTTGCCTACAAGTAAAAAATAAAATTTGAAATTTTGTTTCATTTTAATTACTTTAAAATGTTTTCTCATGTGTTTGTTAGAGTTTTTTTTTTTCTTTTTTTCTGTCAGCTTGGCTCAGGCTAAAAGTCATCTGAAAAGAGGGAACCCCAAATGAGAAAATACCACCTTCAGATTGGAGAGTAGGCAAACATGCGCAACAATTTTTTGTTGTTGTTGTTGTTTTGTTTTATTGATGATTGATGTGAAAGGTCCTAGCCAGTTGTAGGTAGTTCCATCTCTGGGCAGGTGGGACTGAGTGATACAAAAAAGCAAGATGAAAAATACATGGGAAGTAAGGCAGTAAGCAGAGTTCCTACATGGCTTCGGTATCAAGGCCTGGCTCAAGTGCCTTCCCCGACTTCTCTTCATGATGGAATATAAACTGTAAAGTAAAATAAACCATTTATCTCCAAGTTGATTTTGATCATAGTATTTATCACAACAACAGAAACAAAGTTCACATACTGTGAGGTTCAACTTTTAAAGTAAATAGTTCAATGATTCTTCAGCCAGAAAACAGGGCAGAAAAACTGCAGATCTTTATTTCCCCGGCTACTCCAAATCCAGTTCCATAGTCTCACCCCCAGCTCTGCAGCACAGCACCTGCTGTATCCTCATCCCTTCTTCACCCAGTGGATCACATAGCTCTTCCCCTCCTGACCTCAGTGCTCCCACTCTGCTTTATCCCAGCCCTCCAATTCCAGCAGACACTTCCCAGGAACCCACAACCCACTGTGGCCAGGGAAGCAGGTAGACTAGGTGAAACTCTTCACCTTTACCTCCATCCTTCCAAGTCCAATCCCACATTGCGTTCCACAGGTTTATAGCCAACCTTCTTCTGTGGCCTTTCCATACTCTCTGGCCCCATTGCCAGGGGACTAAGCAGGTCCTGGTAGAACACCCTGCTTTCCTCCCACCTGCAGAGCCTCTCAGACCCCTCTCCTAATCCATTCCCATTCCTAAGTGTCAGCTCCCAATACTCAGAAATACATTTTACCTGGAATAACTAGTGTTCACTTGTATCAGGACCCCAGAAGAATTGTCCACTAGGCAACACACAGTCACCATACTCACCTAAGAACCAGATAGGAATTAGAAGCCAAGGAACAGAATATGTACCCAGCAAGATAAGACTAGAATTACAATCTTCCCGATTCTAGATGCCTAGACGCCAGTGCAAAAACACAATCAACATTGAGGACAATGTCTTCACTTGAGCCCAGCAACCCTACCAAAGCAGGCACTGAGTATTCCAACATAGCTGAAGCACAAGAAAAAGACCTCGAAATAGCATTTATGCATACAATTGAGGTCCATAAAGAAGAAACAAATCACTTTTTAAAAGTCTATGAAAACACAAACAGTGGAAGGAAATGAACAAAACAATAGAAGACCCCAAAGTGGAAACAGAATCTAAAAAGTAAACCCAAATTAAGGGAAATCTACAAATGAAAATTTTAGGATCTTGAACAGGAATCATATAGGCAAGTTTCACCAGCAGAATACAAGAGATGGAAGAGAGAATCAGAGGCATTTATGACATGATAGAAGAAAGAGATACGTTGGTCAAAGAAAATATTAAATGTAAAGAACTCCTGGCAGAAATCATCCAGAAAATGTGGGATGCCATGAAAAGACCATATCTAAGAATAATATAAATAGAGTAGCAGTTCTCAACCTGTGGGTCATGACACCTTTGAGGGGTCAAATATCATCTATCCTACATATCAGATATTTATATTATGATTCATAACAGAAGCAAAATCACAGTTATGGCATAGCAATGAAAATAATTTTATGGTTGAGGATCATCACAACATGAGGAATTTTATTAAAGGGTTATAGCACTAGGCAAGTTTGAGAACCACGACCATAGATGGAGAAAAAAACATTCCATGATAAGACCAAATTAGGTAACACATCTATCTATAAATCCAGCCCTACAAAAGGTGCTTGAAGATAAACTCCAACCTAAAGAGGCTAATGGCAGTCTCCCCCCCCCCAAAAAAAAACCCACAAGAAATAAATAATCCCAGACCAGGAAATCAAAAAAGGAGAAACATATACACATACCACCATTACCGCCACCACCACCACCAGCACAACAACAGCAACAACAAAAACAACTTAACAGCAATAAAAAAACACTACTCATTGATATCTCTAAACATTAATTGCAGAGGAATTTTAATCCAACAACATGGCTGCTCTGGCGAGCATCCAAAGACGTTCTAGGCCTGTGTGACCAAGCTGGAATACAAACACACCTTTAATCCCTCTGGTTGGAATACAGGGACATATGCCCTTAGTACACACCTTTAATGCAAAACAGTTATATAAGGTTACTTTGTAGAAGGAAGCAGCCATGTTTGAAAGTGAAGTCGAACTAAAGGGCACACAAAGTGACAAATCAGAGAAAGATTTGACAGACTGAATCAGAGATAGGATATTCCCGACTTATAAGGACAGGAAAAAGATGCAATTCACAAGAACAGTACAGAGAGAGAAAGCAGGGGATGCAGTTTTGCCTGGACAGTTTTACAGAGACAGGTTGCAGGTGAAGATGAAGAGTCAGAGAATGAGAAAGAGCCAGGAAATTTGAATAAGAAATTTAAACAGACATATAACTCCTAGTGAAAAAGAAGCAGACATCAAGTCTCCAACTCAAACAGCCCAGGGCCAGATGGCTTTAGTACAGAATTCTACAAGACTTTCTAAGAAGAGTTACTGTCAATACTCATCAAATTCTTCCACAAAATAGAAACAGAAAAGACATTTTATGAGGCCACGGTCACCCTGATACCATGTAAAGACTCAACAAAGAAAGAAAATTACAGACCAATTTCTCTTATGAACATAGATAGATGCAAAATATTAAAAAAATGCTTGCAAGCTGAATCCAAGTGAAAGAGTTGTATGATAAACATTTTAAAAGGAAGACATTGGAGAAAATATCAGAAGATGTAAAGATCTCCTAGGCTCATGGATTAGTAGGAATAACATTGTAAAAATGGCCATCCTAACAAAAGCAACCTACAGATTCAATGCAATCCCCAGCAAAATTCTAAAGCAAATCCTTACAGGCAGTGAAAGAACTATATTCAACTTCACATCCATAAAATCCTAGGATAGCTAGAACAATCCTGAATAATAAAAGAACTGCTGGAGGCATTACTATTCCTGATTTCATGCTATACTACAGAGCTATATAGTAATATGGTAGTACAGTAATATAGTGATAGTAGTATGGTATTGGCACAAAACAGACACATTGATCAGTGGAATCAAATTGAAGTCACTGACATAAATCCACATACCCATGGACATCTGTTTATTACAAATGAAGCAAAAAAAAAATACAGCATAAAACAGTACTGGTCAAACTGGATGTCTACATATAGAAGAATACAGATAGATCAACACTTATCACCCTGTGCAAAACTCAAGTTCAAATGGATCAAAGACCACAACATAAAACCAGATACACTGAACCTGAAAGGGGAGAAACTGGGGAGTGACCTTGAACTTACTAGCACAAAAAAAAAAAAAATACTTTCTGAATGGAATACCATTAACATAAGCACCAAGATCAGCAACTAATAACTTCATGAAACTGAAAAGCTTCTGTAAGGCAAAGGACAAAGTCAATTGTACAAAATCCAGCATTCAGAATGGGAAATTTTTTTTACCAATGCCACATCTGATAGAGGACTAATATCCAAAATATATATAAAAAACTCAAGAAATTATACATCAAAAATACAACTCAATTAAAAAATATTGGGACAGATCTAAACAGAGAATTCTCCATAGAGAGAACTCAAATGTCTGAGAAACACTTAAAGAAATGTTCAACATCCTTAGCCATCAGGTACACACAAATCTAAACTACTTTGAGACTTCATCTTACATTTGTCAGAAGGATTAGATCAATAAAACAAGTCACTGTTCATGCTATCGAGAATGTGGAGTAAAGCTCATGCATTGCTGGTAGAGTGGAAACTTGTACAGCCACTGTGGAAATTGGCATGGTGGTTCCTCAGGAAGATCTAGTCATACCACTAGGGTATATACTCAAGGGACACTTCATCCTACTAAACAGACACTTGCTTAACCATGTTCATTGCTGCTCTATTCATAATAGTCAGAAACTGGAAACAACCTAGATGTTCCTCATCCAAAGAATGAATAAAGAAAATGTGGTACATTTAAACAGTGGAGTATTACTCAGCTGTTAAAGAAGTAAAATTTGCCAGTAAGTGGATAGAACTAGAAAAAAATCATCCCTAGTGAGGTATCCAAGACTCAGAAAGGCCAATATGATCAGTGCCTTGCTCACTTATCATCAGAGAATGGTCCTTCTGCAACATATGGCAACAAATACAGATACCCATAGCTAGGCATTATGCAGAGAATGAGAGACTTTGGAACACTCAACCCTAAAGGTGATGTTTCCATCAAACCCCTCCCCTTAAGGCTCAGGAAATCCTGTGGAAGAGGAGGAGGGAAGGTTTCAAGAGGCAGAGGAGATGGAGGACACCAGAACAAGGACCTTTAAATCAACATGATCAATTCTCTTATGAATCCAAAGAGACTGAAGCAGCATGCACAGGGTCTGCCCAGGTCTGCACCAGGTCCTCTGCATATATACTGTTAACTTCCATTTCAGTGATTTTATGAGATTCCTGACTGCAAACAAATGGGTCTCTGACTCTTGTGCTTTTTTATGAGCTCTATTTCTTGTTGGTTTGTTCTATTCAATTCTGATGTGTTAGGGTTTTTTTTTTATCTTATATTTTATATTATTATTATATACCTTAGATGTCTGTCTGTTTTCTAATGAGAGTCAGAAAGGAATGGATCTAGATGGAAGTGGAGGTGTTGGGGGAAGTAGGAGTTAGAGAGGGAGGAGAAACTGCAACCAGGATATATCATGTAAGAGAAAAAAAATCTATTTTTAATAAAAGAGAAAAGTATTAATGCTGAAAAACAATTCAGTGGCTATTAGTATGTTATAAAATTATACATTGTTTTCCTATTTCAGAATTATTGAAGTCAAAACTAAATGAAATGTATTAGCAGCCACTTTTTGTTTGTTTGTTTTTTGTTTTTGTTTTTTGTAGACAGGGTTTCTCTGTATAGCCATGGCTGTCCTGGGACTCACTCTGTAGACTAGGCTGGCCTCGAATTCAGAGATCTGCCTGCCTCTGCCTCCCAGTGCTGGGATTAAAGGTATTTGTCACCACTGCCTGGCACAGCTATTTATTTTTAAAACTAATCAAATTACATTATTTACATAGTGTGTGCATGTGGGCTCATGCTCTGGTACACAGGTAGAAGTCAAAGGACAGTTTGTGGGAGTTCATTCTCTTTCTGTTATATAGTTCCTGGATATCAACTCAGGACCTTACACTTGGTGGACAGATGCTGTACCCACTGAGCCAACTTGCTATCCTATCATTCCTTTTCTGAGTATGTATTTTTTATTTTTTGAGATTATAATATAATTACATCATTTTACCCTTCTCTTTCTTCCCTTAAAACCCTCCAATGTGCCCCTTTGATCTCCATCAAATTTATGACCTCTTTTTCTTTGTTGATACATACACACTCACACACACATGTGCGCGCACACACACAGACACCCTGCTTAGTCTATATAACGTTATTTATATGTCTGTTTTCAGAGCTGAACATTTAACATTGGATAAAAAATTGTTGTGGTTTTTCCCTGTGAAAGACTATTTCTCCTGTTCTCTGTATTCCTTAGTTGCTTGTAGTTCTTTGCGTTGGGTTGAGCCCTGCCTGGTAGGATTTCCCCTATCTCTAGCAGTCTCCACCTGTTGCAAAGAGAAGTTCCCTTGATGAGGAGTGAGGACTACATCTATCTGTAGGCATAAGGACAAATATTTAGAATGAAGATACAGATTATGCTGGTTTAGTAAAGTGGCAGCAGCCACTTCCTATTCTCCTTTAATCCCTGTGTCTACTGGCTGATTTTGTGTGTCAACTTGACACAGGCTGGAGTTATCACAGAGAAGGGAGATTCAGTTGGGGAAGTGCCTCCATGAGATCCAGCTGTGGGGCATTTTCTCAATTAGTGATCAAGGGGGTAGGGCCCCTTGTGGGTGGTGCCATCCCTGGGCTGGAAGTCTTGGGTTCTATAAGAGAGCAGGCTGAGCAAGCCAGGGAAAGCAAGCCAGTAAGGAACATCTTTCCATGTCCTCTGTGTCAGCTCCTGCTTCCTGCCCTGCTTGAGCTCCAGTCCTGACTTCCTTTGGTGATAAACAGCCATGTGGAAGTAAGCTGAATAAATCCTTTCCTCCCCAACTTGCTTCTTGGTCATGATGTTTGTGCAGGAATAGAGACCCTGACTAAGACACTGTGACTAAACTAAACTAAACTAAACTAAACTAAACTAAACTAAACTAAACTAAACTAAACTAAACTAAACTAAGACACATTATTAGTCTTTTTGTTTCTGTTGCTGTGCCCATTCTAGATATTTCAACTAATAGTTGGTCATTTGCAACTGACTTTTTTCACTTGGCATAAAGTTTTCAATAGTCATCTACATTGCAGTATGCAACAGTTCATTCATTTCATTCCACAACAGCAGAACATTCTGCTGTGCACATATTACACAATTTTATTTATTTAGTCATCAAATGGTAGACATTTCAGTTAGCTAAACATGTAGCTGTTGTGAATAATTCTGCTGAAAGCATTCTTGTACATTTTTTTTGTGCAGCCGTATATTTTTAGTTTTTTGATTGTATACCTAGAATTGCAATATGTTAAGTCAGTGTTTAATTTTTAGGGGGGGCAACTAAATGGTACTCCTATCAGTGATATATGTTGCCTCCCATTTCTCTATATCCTTAACCACACTTGTAATTTTTTTTCATTTTGTAATCATCTAATGGTTCTAAAGCAATATTGTAGTTTCGATTTGCATTTCAGTAAACACTTCCTTTGTAACAATTGGCCATTTGTTTATTTTTTAAAGAAAAAGGTCTGATTCTTTGTATCATTTACACTGTTTTTATTTATTACTATTTTTATTTATTTATTATTATTTTTTGTGTGCACGCATACACACACACACACACACACACACACACACACACATACACACACACACACGCCTGCACTGCATTACTCTCCACTATCACAAATGGAAGCTGGAGGACAACTCTAGGGAGTAAGTTCTTTTCTTTCACCATGTAGATCCAGGGGGCTGAACTCAAGTGATCCAACTAGGCAGTAGGGCTCTTCCTTATAGGCTGAGTCATTTCATCAACCCCATAACAATATTTAAAATTAGCTAATTGTTTTGGGGTATATAGCTCCATGGGAGATCACTTGCATGCTTGAGGCTTTGGATTGTATCCATAGTGCTACAAAACAAATAAATTCCTCCAAATGCTACAATAAATTGGGTTATTAGTAGTTTTTTTCTCCATTTTTTTTTTTTTGTTTTTGTTTTGAGACAGTCACACTAGAGCTTGATATATAGATCAGGTAGATCTCAAACTTGTGGCGAATCTGCTTGGCTCTGCAACTCACCCTCTGCATCCAGCTTTGAGATTCCTGGTGGTTAGCATCACACTAACTACATAGTATACCACTGAGGTCTACATCCATCTCCATGAAGTAACTCTATTCCTAGTTTGTTGAGTGTTTATGTAGAAAAAGAGTGTTGTTGAGTTTTGTCAGTTTTTTTTCCTTTGTGTGATCATGCAGGTTTTATCCTTTTTTTATCAGGGCTTCTTCATTTTTTTTTCATAAGTCCTGTTTGAGCAAGAAATTTTTGTGTGTCTCTAGGTATATTAGTATATAAAATAAGTATGTATAAAGTAAACATTTATTTGCTTATCATAAATCATAAGGAAGTTAAAAAATTCTTTGGCTTATATATAATTTTACCCTTCATTGAAAACTAAATCAACTTTTCTTCCTAATGAGATAGATGTGAGCATTTTTACATAAAGAATTAAATCTTGGCTGAGGATCTGACATTACAGGACACACAACATGTACATATGTGTACATAACACACAGAAAATATAAAAATAAAAAAGGTAAAGTACTTTACTGTAATTGAAAATTAACCAATCACAGGAATATTGTACTAATCCCGATTCAGAATGCATGTGTTAAAAAAAACTCAGTGCATGAAGGTTTAGTATCACTAATAATGGGTTAGAATTGCCCAATAGGGTTTTTTTTTTTTTTTTTTTTGTCCACCTAAACATGATTTTTTTATGTGTGATGTTAGAGATCAAAGTCAGGGTCCTAAACATTCTAGGACCTACATATACTGAGTGGTATAGTAGCACTGAGCTATATCACCAGCCTGAAAATGTGACATATACTAGAAATTAGACAAATAGGGAAAAATAATTTCTGTGACTAAAGTTTCCCTAGTAAGTTTGTTTCAATTTTTATTCTAATTTTTTAAGAATAAATATAAAAATGTACATTTGTTTTTAAAGAATAAATATAAAAAAGTACATTTTAAAAAACAGCAGAGAACTCTAAAAAACACACAACTCAAAGTATATAGGAATGTCACATCTGAGCTAAGCTCTGGTTAGTGTTGTGTGGCATGAAAATGTACAGAGTGCTGTATGTTCATAAATAAGGCAAAAGTGAAGTCATAACATAATAGGTAGAAACATCTTGGATTCACTATCTATTTGATTTTGAGTTAATTTTTGGTCATTGTACATTGAGAATGCCTTTGGCTGCCACTAGTATTTTTAGAATCCTTTCCACATTCAGTTAATATGGTATATTATATCATTTTCTTTTAAGATGCTAAGCCAACGTTGGATTCTTGAAACAAATCCCACTTGGTGTTTGCTCTATAATCCTTTTTCTATGTTGCTGGATTTGCTTTGCTAGTTTTTTTTTTTTTTTATTGAGAATTTCTGTTTCTTTTTCATTGTAGCTAAGGGTGTAATCTGGGACTTTGTGCATGCCAGACATGTGCTCTGCCACTGAAATGCACTCCAGTTTCTCATTTCTTTCTGAGTCTTTATTGGTAAGAAATACTGCAGTTTCCTTTCCTGACAATAGCTTTGTCTGATTTTGGTGTTAGAGAAATACTGGCCTAACAGAATGAATTACTATGTTCCTATTTTTTCTATTTTTGGGAATAAGTGGTGTTAATTCTTTCAATGTTCAGGATGAGAGATTGAAATGTGGATAAAACCATTTCAAGGAAACAATGATAGAGAAGAGTGGTTTTCAGGAGTGAAAGAGAACAGGGCAGAATATTGAGGAGAACATTCAAATAGAGAGGAGAAAACAGACAGGCAAGTTTGCCCTAGAGGAGAAAAGAAAGTTTGCACAGAATATTCCTCTGCACCTTGAAGACAGGATCCAGCATGTAACATACACTCATTCCTCAAAAGAAATTCTCCACCTGGGTAAAGTATTTCCTTGCTTCTAGGCCAGTTAGAGCTTGCTCAGAAGTGTTAGAGTTTTTGGCCTCCTTGAACTTTTTTTTCTTACACACTCTTTGAACATCTATAATAGCATTGCTTACTACTGGTTTTGGCATGCCCCAAGATGGGTTTGGTTATTTCTGGGGGTGTCTTATAAATCTCTGAACTACTTCACTTTTAGATGATGCTTAGTGGTAGACACATCAGGGAGACAGAACAGGAAGATATGTGCTCTTGAATGAAAATGTACATAAGAAGCTACGATTTCTAAACTACAAACACCTACGAATCTTGGACCTGAGGTATCTAGAAATGTCACTCTACCTAACAGAGTGCTTGACTGGCAATGGTCCCTGCACTGGGATAAGGCTAAGCAAGAATCCTAGTCATTTCTTTATTATAGTGATGGGAAAGATCCTGATCCATCAGGACACTTGTTCAATAAATATTGATTTAAATACAACTATTGGATCAATAAATATTTGTGCATATGAGGCAGACAGTATGCAGGGGATATACACAAAGTGTATATAACAATAGGCACCAAAGAGATGGCACGTATGAGCATGAGGTTGAGGGGTGATGTGTGGCAGCTTTAGGGCCTAGATTTTTTTTTAGGCAATCTCTACTCTTATGACTATCTCTCATATTAGAACTCTTTTTTTTTTTTTTTAAAGAAAAGTATTGTCAACCTAGAACAAATAGACCTGTGTATATAGAATATGGTTTTGACAAAACAGTGGGCAGTTTATGTGACATAGTAAGAAAACACTCCATATAGCAGCAGGAGTTCATCACAGCTTTGTTGAGTTGCCCTAAGAGGGATCACCATAAACATTAATTGACACATGGGAAAATAATCTTCCATGAAGGACAGTAAACCAGCACAAGAAAGAAGTGGACCCTGTGAACACAAATGATTAGAACTGTTGATTAAATGACTAACAATCTGCCGTCTGTACTATAGAATCAACCAAAAAGAGTTTTTTTTTAAATGGCATTTACACTAAACATGGACAAACTCTACTCCTTACCATTATCACATATATATTACCATATCTCCTAAATGATTCTGTATAACTGTTTTAAATGTATTTTTTAATTGTCAGATAATAATTGGATATGTTCAGGACAAATCATATGGTATTTCGATATACACATCTAATGCATAATAATCATATCATGTAATTGGCATATTCACCACTTCAGATATTTCTTCATGTTGTGAACATTCAGAATTCTTTGCCAGCTTGTGTAAAACATGTAATTTTCATTAGCCATGGCTATTCTACTGTATTACTGAACATTAGGAAGGTGTACCAGTCATTTAGGTAGCCTTTATACTGTATCAGATATCATGGATGCTCTAGTTTGCTTTCTATTACTATGATAAAACACTGACCAAAAGCAACTTGGGAAAGAAAGAACTTATGTGTCTTATATGTCCCAATAACAGTCCATCAGGAAAGGAAGTCAGGGTAAAGACTCAAGGCAGGAACCTGGGAGCAGGAGCTGAAACAGAGACCATGGAAGAATGATGTTTATTGAACCCCTCTCCATGGCTTGCTCAGCTTACTTTCTTATACAATCTGGGGCCACCTGCCCAGGGTTAGTACCACCCTGAGTTGTGCCACCCCACATCAGTCATTAATCAAGAAAATACACCAAAGGTTTTCTGCAGGCTACTTTGATGTAAGTATTTTCTCAGTTGGGATTTTTCTCTTCCCCACTGACCTTAGCTATGTCAAACTGACAAACAAACAAACAAACAAACAAACAAAAAAACCTAACCAGCACAATAGATAAACTAGAAGTGTAACATTCTATGCAAATACTATACTATTTTATAGAAGAGATTTGAGTAACCATATATGTTTTGGTTCTACTTTTAAGGGAAACATTCTAATATTTTCTCTTAAGAGAGACCCATGTTGACTAGTATAAGAAAATAAGACTTAGTGATTAAAAAGTAAGTCTTATGTGATTATACTATAGTTTGACTTTAGAATATTATCCAAAAGGCTCAAAAGTTTAAAGGCTTTGCTCTTTGTCTCTAGCTTGATGCTTTTCATTTGTTTTTTGTTTGTTTGCTTGGTTGGGATTTTTTTGTTTTTTTTTTGTTTGTTTGTTTGTTAGGTTGTTTGGTTGTTTTGTTTTTTGTTTTTTTCTTGGTTTTTCAAGACATGGTTTCTCTCTATAGCCTTGGCTGTCCTGGAACTCACTCTGTAGACCAGGCTGGCTTTGAACTCAGAAATCCACCTGCCTCTGCCCCCCAAGTGCTGGGATTTTGGAAGACAGTAGTTGCCCTTAGAAGTTAAGGTATGGTGGAAAGTAAGATGTCATTGGAGGCATGTATTTGGAAGGAATAAAAGAACCCCACTCCCTATCAGTGGCAAATAGCTCCTCAGTAAGGGGCGAGGCTTGATAGCACCTCCCCCATCTGTGCTGGATGGTTATCTTGTACTTGTGTATGTCATCACAGGTAATCATAGCTGTTGAGTTCATGAATGTGATAGCTATGACATGTCCAGATGACAGCATTTTAGAGTGTTCCTTACCATCAGCTCTTACATTCTTTCCATTCTTTCCATTTCCTCTTCCATAGTATTCTCTGAGCCTCGTGGGTGGAAAGGTTGATATAGCTGACCCATTTAGAACTGATTACTCAGTCTCTTATTTTCTCAGCACTTAATATATGCTTCTCTGCATTAACTGCTGCCTACTACAAAAAAGTTTCTCTGACTTATGGTATAAACATAAGTATTTAGGAGACAATTTGACAACATGGCCATTGTGATAGTTTGAATGAGAATGGCCCCCATAGGCTCATGTATTTGAATGGTTGGTCCAAGTTTGTAGATCTGTTTGGGAAGCATTAGTTGGTATGGCTTTGTTGGAGGAGGTTTGTCATTTGGGGGTGGGCTTTGAAGTTTCAAAAACTAATGCCTTTCCCAGTTAGCTTATTCTATCTACTACTTGTAGGTTAGGATGTAAGTTGTCATCTTGCTCCAGAACCTCCCTGATTGCCTGCTGCCATGTTACCTGCTGTGATGGTCATGGAATCTAGTACTTGAAACTATACGCAAACCCCTAATAAAGTCTTTTTCTATAAGCTTCCTAGGTCATGGTATCTTGTCATTGGAATAGAAAAGTAAGACAATGACTGAAAAAAATAACAGCAACTTCTATCTAAGGTCTATGACTTCCTAAGTCATGTGATTTTCACCAGAATTATAGTATCAGAAGTAAAATTTCCCACTGTGCAGCTGCCTCAAATACAACCTGAAAGAACTAACTATTCTCAGAATAGTCATGTATATATAAAACATTATCTTCCTGGTTTCTCCTCTGTAAACCCCCTATCCCATCTCCCCTCCCTCTGCTTCTATGAGGGAACTCCCCTACTCACCCATCCACTCCTGCCTTCTCGCCTTGGAATTCCCCTACACTGGAGCATAGAGCCTTCACAGGACCAAAGGACCTTCACTCCCATTGATGCAAGATAAAGCAATCCTCTGCTACATATGTAGCTGGAGCCAAAAATATGGAATGCTTCATGAATTTGTGTGTCATCCTTGTGCAGGGGCCATGCTCATTTTTTAATCCTTCCAAATTTAGTATATGTGCTGCTGAAGTTGGTACTATTATCTTAATTTTTAAAAAGACCATACCCATATAAAAAGAATAAATGAATCTTTCATAAATAAAACTATGCATGCATATTAGTATACAATTTTCTATGTGTTAAATATAATCTCTTTAAGAAAGAATTTTAAGTTCTGAAGTTTCATCTCAGTGGTAGAATGTTTGCCCAGGATGTAAAAGGTCTTAGGATCTATCCCTTATAATGTAAGAACAAGGAAATTTCATATTATTATATTATTAGAAAAGTCGAGAATAGTCATTTACCTTACCTCTTAAAAGAATAAATAATTTCCATGGAGCTGGAGTTAGAGGCAGTTAGAGTTAGACACTGAAATGGACTTGGGTACAGAGAACTAAGGTCTCGGTCTTCTGTAAGAGCAGTATGTATTCTTCACTGGTGAACTATGAAAACCATTTTACAATGTAATGTAATAGTTATAAAATTCTATGCCACCAAATAGCCATCATTGACTTATTTTGTTGGGGATGAAACTCACAGCCTCATGCATTCCAAGCAAGAGCTGTAGTATTGCTACCCACATCCCTCTCCCTAACCATCTTCTAAAAGCAATAGCTAAGGGTTCAAGGAGCTAAGGATGGAAACTCGTGCTAGTAGAAGACTTTCAGTACAAAACAGATCAAGTGTCAGTAATTATACAGAAAGATCATGTAACATAATAACTACATATGCCAGTGGCCCACATTGAACATTAGAGTACAACCGAGGCCTTCCTTCTCAACTGTATAAATATTAGGTCACAAAGAAAACATTAGTAAGTTCTATACCATTTGAAAGATTCCAAACCTCCCTCTTAGCACAGGGATAGCACAGCTGACTAGAAGCATTAAGTCTAAAGGAAAATTGCTGAGAACAAATAGTGAACCCTATAGTAGGTTCGGATTTCACACACAAAGAAAAGTATTTTCAAACTCATTTAGGAGAACCTGGGCTTGGTGACATACATCTATAATCCCAACATTGAGGAGGTAGGGTCAGGAGGACTAACAGTTTTCTTTTTTTTT
>NC_045030.1:10938738-10954322 GCF_008632895.1 Mastomys coucha | reverse complement strand
AGGCAAGCTGTAATTGGGGCTAGGGATCTCAACAGAAATAGCAGAGGGAGTGATAAATATACTAAGGTGTCCAGCCAGCAGGGCTGTGGGGCAGTTAACTGTAGGTTTTCATTCTAGGCATCTGGGTGCCTGGTGGAGCAGTCTTGATTTTTATTTTTTTATTTTTGACATAATCTCACAGTGATGCCCAGGTTGGCTTGGAACGCAGGCCTTCTGGGTGCTAGGATTATAGGCATGAGGCACCATACTCAGAGTTTTATTTAATGCTGCCTGACCCTCCCTGCTCCTGGCCACTGCTGATTGGACCTTAGATTTTCCACACTTGGGTCATGCAAAAAAGGATCAGAGGAAGGACTGAAGACCATGTTTACCTTTGGAATGGGTTTCCCTGTAGGGGGTGAGTGGTTTTAGATTCATCTCTAACGTTTTAATTCAAAAATAGAGGCTGGTGTAAATGCAACGCAGCTCTGTAAGCTTACAGGCATCAGATTTCTGTACGTTTCTGGGCATTTTAACTACATTTAATAACAAAATAGCAAAACAATGCTGTGTCAAGATTTCGTGAGCTGAAGGTCACAGGAGGATATAAGCTCTAGGTAAAAGGAGTGAAAGAAGAGAACAGCATAAGTGAATACAGAGCACTCACTTTTTGCGCGGAAGACCAGTGGGGTCAGAACCAGGCAGCTTCCGCTGGAGGGCGGGCAGGGAAAGAAGACAGGCAGTGGGGCGGAAAGGGAGGGAGGGGCCCTGCGGGCTCGGCCCTGCCCCCACTTCCACTCTGTCTCGCCTCACCCCTCCCATGCCTTAGCTCCGCCCTAAGACTCTTATCCTACCCCGCCTATCTTAGCCCCTCCTCCCTCTGTGACGCTATCTCCGGTCTCCAGGTAACACAGAGGTCAAACAAGTGGCCGTTAAGAGCAGTCAGTATCCATCTCTCTGTGGTTGGATCCTTGATCCTCATCGGACTTTGGCAGCCATGACTCTACCGCTTCTGCCTGGCAACAGCTTTAATCGCAATGTGAGTAGGTAGGAAGCCTGAGGTCCTGGCCAGATCCTGAGGTTTAGACAGGATCTGGGGAGTGTTCATCTCCCTAGATCCTACCTGCGAGCTACCTCCTGCCCTTTACTCCTGTGTGCTGAGTACTCCTGTGTGCTGAGTACACCTAAAACTTCATGTTCCCTCTTCCTTTTCCCTCAAAGTACATCTGAATGCTTTTCCTACATGACATTGAAGTACAGGTAGCAGGGCCACCCAAAGTAGTTGGTGACAGTGATGATAAAAAGAAGCACGAGGTGTTTAATGTATATGGGGTGCTGTGCTTTAATGGCCTTGGGTATTGTCAACAGCTGTTTGAATTAGATCTTTTTGTTCCCATTTACAGCTGAGGAAACTGAGGTCTTCCTGGTGATGCTAGTTTTCTTTCAGGCAGCTGGTCTTTATAACCTATGAGTCTAATTATTATCTTTAGTACACTGTGTACAAAATCATAAACTTTGGTACTAAATAGAAGAAACCCAGAAGGAAGCATAGCAGATAGGGAAGCCTTCCATACCAGGAAGACAGGCACCTAAACCTGGGGGACAAGATGAAAGCACAAAACCAAAACATTACAATCCCCTAGAACATCAAAGAATTCAGCAATATGTAGCCACATACTTAACAGGAGGAAAACTAGTCAGGCTTTTGTTTGCTAGGGGTTACTGCATTTTGTTTGGGTTTACTAGTGTCTTTAGGAGAAGATAATATAAATTGATGAAAAAGATTCACGTGGAGCCACTCAAGATGTTTGTAAAGCACAAAGTTTGCAAAACACTCAGTACACCGAATTGACAGATTTTGAACAGGGTATCTGAGTTGCTGTCCCTAAAGGGCCAGTATTGTTATAGATGTTCTATTTAAGGTTGATTTTTAACCAGCTAGTCCGTTCAACTTTGAACAATGGCTTGTGCGTTTTGTTTCTTGGCTGATTTAAGTTTGAGGCTGGCCTCTGAAGTGTAGCAATGCTCTTTGGAAAGATTAAGTCAACCAAATAAGAAAAGCTCCAAGAAGGAGGGCATGAAAAAAGATTCCAGAAATAAAGAAGCATTCTGTGCAAAAGTAATTTTAATAAAAAATATAAGCAGAGCCTACAGCTTTTGGCTCAGCTACACTTCTGATTACTGATGCCCACTGCCTGCAGAAGTATCTTAGCTCTCACATGAAGTGATTAAGGGTGGGAAGGAAAAAAAGAGCGTTTGGATGAGATATTTTAAAATCAGCAACATAGTACTGAGTGTACTTTGCTTTTTATAAAACTTTTTTTTTTGTTGGGAAGAATAACACATGTACAGAAATAAATGTGCAGTGGATCACAAAATGAACATCAAGAAATAGAGTACTACCACTACTCTAAAAGCAGCCCCCTTGACTATTCATGTCATTTGTAGCAGCTAAAAATAAATGTTCTGAATATTACCTGAACCTATTATTACTAAAATATTAGTTGTTGCTTCAGATTAAAATTTAACTTGTATTTTATGTGGAACTCTATGATCCTTTCCATGCCCTTTTAACCTGTACACCATTTTCCAAATGGAACTACTATTTTCACTTTTGTTGCTATTGTTAGATTTGGCTTCTTTGGAACCTTTTATATGTGGAAATATCTTGTGCTTTTTGTTCTGTGACTTTTTTGGTTCAGCATTGTATTTGTGAGATTTGTCCGTGTGGATAATGTTTCATTGTATGATTGTCATGTATATAGATCCCTCTGTTTAGTTTATTCTTGATAGCTTCTTGCTATGATTCTCTTGTTCATTTCTTTTAGTATGATTGCCTAATTGTATGGCACCGATACAGAGAGCTTTAGTGAACCCTACAAAGTCGTTATTCTAATTGCCACCAGCACATTTTTTTACTTATTTTTTTTGTTTCTAAATGCCTGTATTGTTTAGTCTTTTAAATTTTGCATTATTTGGTCAGTGGCTGTACTGCAGTTCTTTGCAGTCTCAAAGATTTAAGTTTTTAAAACTTATTTATATGTGTGTTTGCTGCATGTGTTCATGTGTCTGTAGAAGGCAGAAGAGGGCATCAGACATTCTGGAGCTGGAGTTACAAGGGAATTGTGAGTCGTTGAGGGTTCTGGGAACCAAACTCGAGTCCTCAGGAGAGTAGCAAGCATTCTTGACCACTGAGCCAGCTTTCCAGTCCACCCAACCCCAATTTTGTTGTTTTTAATATGCATTTTCCTGACTTCCTAGTAATCTTGAACACTAATTTTTACATACCTTTAATCCCTGCACTCAGGCAGGGAGGCAGAGGATGCAGAGGAGGCAGAGGAGGCAGAGGAGACAGGGAAGCAGGTGCATCTTTGTGAGTTTGAGGCCAGCTTGGTCTACATAATGAGTTTGAGGACAGCCAGGGCTACAGAGAGAACCTTCGTGGGAACACTTGACTTTCACACAAATCTATAAAGTGGCCATATGGTTTATGTATGTTTAGTTTGATAAGAAACTTATCCCCTACTATGAGACAGGGTCTCATATATCCCAGTCTGGCCTCAGTTGGAACTCATATTTAGCCAAGGATGACCTTGAAATCATGATCCTCCTGCCTCCATTTTCTTAGTACTTTAAGAAGCCTGTGTTTGGTGGCCTGTTTTGCATTAGCAGCAACAATGAATTTGTGTTATGCAGAGCATTTGGTGTTGTCAATATTTTGGATTTTAGCCAGTTTTAATAGACATGTAGTATATCTCATTTTAATCTTAATTCCCCTAATGGCTGGGATGTTGATAGACTGTTAACCATTTGTACTCTCCTTTGAAAAATGTCCATTAGTGTCTCTTACTTGCTTAAATTTGATTGTTACCTTACTTTTGAGATGTTGTTGTTGTTGTTTTTAATGAACAACCATTGTTGCTATGCGGGCTGCTAAGTTAGGGAATATATTTTAAAGAAAAGGATACAAGATGCATTCAAACTGATATTTCCAATAAGGATCCTAGAATTTTTTTTAAACTTCTTTGATTTTATATTGAGTTTACTTCCATGGTCAACAATTACTTGTTGTGTCTCACCATAAGTACATATCCATAAAATTTCTGAACAATAACAGTGACATTATTAAAATGATTTCTTTCTTTATTTTTATTTTATGTGCTTTGGTGTTTTGCCTGCATGTATGTCTGTTTGCCTGTATGTTTGTCAGATTTCCTGGAACTGGAGGTATAAGTAGGTGAGAGCTGCCATGGGGGTGTTGTGAATTGAACTGCAGCCTCTGGAAGAGCAGCCAGTCCTCTTAACTGCTGAGCCATATCTCCAGCCCCAACAACGACATTAGTGATTATTAACTATTTAAGTTTTTAAAGAGTTTTTTTGTAACTATCTCTATTATAAAGATATCCTTTGCTAGAAATGCATTTCCAAATTACTAGGGTGAATGTTGAGGCATGCATTATTTGGCAATGTTATGGTTTATACCCAGTATATCGCTTCTACCAAGCAAATGCTGTCAGTCACACATGTTCATTTAACTTATGTAATTGCTGTGAGTAGAGTTTCATCACCAGCTTCATTATTTTCATTGTGCTTTTGATTCTTACTTTTGTTGTTGTTTCATTATAATGTAAAAACATTTCATGGTTTTAAAGTCAAATTTACAAAATGAAACAGGGCTAGCTTTTAGCCATGACCTCACAGTTTTGCTCCTCCCTTTTCTCTAGAAATAACTCTAAAAATTATTTCTTTCTCTTTCCCTACCTCTTATCTCCATTCCTCCATTCTCTCTTTTCTTCTTTTGGGGTATGTCTCCCTCCAGTCTGTTTTTAAAACAACAATTTCTTAAAGTATTTGCCATCTTTCTCTTTGTTAAATAGATAGTAGCCTACTCTGCTTATTCTCTTTAATCTTTTTTTATTTCATTTTAATGGCATATCTTGAAAGTCACTTAATTGGATATAGAGCTAGGCCTCATTGCTTTTCACAGTGAAAGAGCTATCCTATTGTGTGGACTTACTGATAGTTTATTCAGCCTATCCACTTACTGTTTCCAATCTTTTGCTGTTACAAATAATGCTATAATACATTACAAAATACATCAAAAGGAAGCTAGCACATAGTGTGGGGAAAATATTTGCAAGCCATATATATGATGACAGATTTAGAATTGGAATATATAAATAATCTCCATAACAACTACTACAACAATAATCTAATTAAAATGGGGAAGTAGTTAGAATAAACATTCCTCCAACAATAATATAGAAATAGCAAATATGCACGTGAAAAGATGCTCAATATATTTACTTATTTAAGGCATGCAAATTGTTAAAACTACAATAAGATAATACTTTAGGTCTAAAAGGTGAGTGTGGAAAAAAAGATAAGTAAAGGTTGGCAAACACAGAGAGACATCACTGGTGGGATTATGAAATGTAGCTGCTAGTGCTGTAGAGAGCAGTCTGGTAACTTCTGAAATGGTTATATAGAGTTACTGTATGACACAGTACTCCTAAACATCTACCCAAGGAAAAACATGCCATACTTTTCATACTTTTCATACTGTTCATACTTTTATAATTTTTTATATTATTATTATTATTATTATTATTATTATTATTATTATTGTCTAGGATTGGCCTTCAGCAATTCTACACGTTAAACAAAGCACACAGAAACAATATCCCCATCCTTTGTAGTGACTCGAAATAGAAATAACCTATGACTTTCAACTGACTGGTGGAAAATGAAAATGTGGTTTCTACACAAAATTAAATGGTTTTAATTTTTCTCTTGGGTTTTAGTGATAGGGTCTCAGTGTAGCTCAAATTGTCTTCATACTTAATTTGTAGGCCAGGCTGATCTCAAATTTGTAATCTTTTTGTTAGGATTTAGAGGCATGTGCTATCATGCTTGGTGCTAGAATACTATTCAGCCAAAAAAGAAATTTGGTCCTCATATATGTTACAGCATAGCTGAACCATTAAAGAACAATATGTCAAAGACCCTGTATTATATAGATATAATCCTGTTTGTGTAAGATATGAGTGGCCTGATGTATAGGAGGAACAAGTAGATGAGTGTTTACCTTAGGCTGTGTAGGGAAAGAGGTATAATGAAGACTGGCTGCTATTGAGATTTTCTGTGAGAATGATGAAAGTGTTATAAAATTAGATTCTCGTAATGATGCACAGCTCTTATTTTATCAAACTATACTGAATAGTTTAGTAGTTATCAAACTATACTGAATATTGCTCATTTTGAGTTGGTTAATTAGATGATACTTTATGATACAAAATAAAGCTATTATAATGGTTTGGATAAATATCCTCCAAAGACGCATGTTAAAAAGGCTTCATACCCATCCCATGGTGATACCCAGAGGTGGTAGGATCTTAAAGGGATCAGGCCTAGTGGAAAGGAGTTAAGTCATTGGGGGCATATTACCAAAAGAGATATTGGAACCCCTACCTCTTTTTCTTCATCTCCTTGCTTCCTGGCTGCCACAAGATGAGCAATTTTTCTCCACATGCCCCATGCTATAATGTTTGGTATCCTCAAAGGCTCTAACATAATGAAGCCAATCACCCACAGACTGAAATCTCTAAAACTGTAAGCTTTTGGTTTTTATATGTTGATTATCTCAATAATTAATATTGTAACAGAAGGCTAATAAGTAGGATTATAAATAGTTATTTGATGATGTTGGTAACAGGACATTGCTGGGAAAACAAAACAATTGGTGTCTATAATGCCATAGCACTGAATGTATTTTTTAATTTCTAAGAGTTATTTTGTCACTATATATGTACATGTTTGTGTGTATGTGTTTGTCTGTGTATACATGTGAGTGTGCATGTACATATTGTATGGAGGTCAGAGGTCAACATTGGATATCTATCTCAAAAACTCTCCATCTTTTTTTTAGTGTCTCTCATTGAACCTGAAGTTCACTCCTTGGGCTAGAGTGGCTGGCCAGCAAGGCCCAGGGATTCTCTTGTCTCTTGCCTTCTCAGCAATGGAATTACAGGCACATACTACTGCACCCAACTTTGTACATGGGTGCACTAGATTTGAACTCAGGTCCTGATACTTGCACAGGGTGCTTTTGATGTAATGAATTATGTCACTTTGCTCCCAGTAGCTATTGAAATGTTATCATTTTGGACTGAGCCACCTCTTTTTTTCTTGTTGTTATTGTTTGTTTTGAGACAGGATTTATGTGCCCCATCCAGGCTTACCTTAAACTTACTATGTTGCCCAAGTTGGCCTGTGTGCTACCAGGCCTGATTTGGGCCACCATTTGAAGCTCCTCCCCATACTTTGAAAAATCACATAATATTCTGATGATAATTCTAAATGTTAATTTGGACTTCTGAAATGAGAACCCCTTTGCCTACATTTTAATTTGTATATCAAACATACAACATCATATTTTGTTTTGTACTGTACTACAAAGCCCTACCATTTAGGATATATTGGCATAGGTACATTCATGTCTATGCCCTTGGCCATGGATTTAATGTGACCATTTGAGGTGCCCCTGCAGGTATCCAGGAAGGGAAGCAAACCCCTCCAAGAGATAAGAATGAAAACCCAGTGCATATTGACTTTGTCAACCTGGATCAGACTTCTGGGAGTCTAGTGCCAGGTGGTTCATTGTCAGTATATTTAAAACACGGTGTCATTTGGGAAAAGATTTCCAGGCAACAATCTATCTAATCAGTCTGCACAATAAAGCTTAAGATGGGACTACATAGAAACTATTTTACAAAGTACATGTGACTATGAATGTGGGTTCCATAGCTTAAAGGCCTAGAATCTAGTGTGGATTCTGACCCATATACATCAGCAGGCCACAAAATACTTGTGACATCTCCACAAAGAATGGGTAATGGTCTAAAGAGGGAAGAGTCTGGGATAATCATTTTCAGGAATTTGCATGAGGTCTGCCTATATAGTAAAGGTCACCAGGTTCTTAACCTCCACTGTCAGCCTTCTGGATGGAATGCATGTATTTGATTTTATCTCCACCATTAGGAGATACCCCTGTGATTAACATTCCTGGTTCCCTTAGTGCTTCTCTGTGAGTGCAAGGACCTCTGTGTCCCCAGCAACCAGCTGTTTCAAGTTTTTACCTCTGACTTTTGTTCAGTGATGGATTGCAACTTATAATTACAAGTCAAATAACCTTTTTTCCTCCACTAAGTGACTTCCCTGCTCCCTCCCCCAGATTGTTCTATGACAGTTACAGAAAGCAAACTAGAACATTCCTCAAATAGCCAATTTGATTAAATTCTTTCTTGCTCTTCTCATCATCACCTCCTTTTGCTTCTTGGGAGCAAGAGTTTGGAGCTGGCATGCTGGCATCCTCAGATTTTAGCTTCTATCCTAAGGACTCTGCCTAAGTTGGGTTTGTTCACCTGGGATGAAGAGGTAGTTCTCAGCTAATGCAGAAACTATGATCATTTGCTCTTTGGGTTACCTCTTGGTGCTTTTCTTATACAAGGCCCGTCCTGAATAACTGATTGTCCATTGTCCATCTGCCTTCAGTGACCATGGTTAAGAACTAGACAGGGGCAAACAGAGTTTGAGAAGATCATGTCTAAAGTGAACATCTCACTGTTGTTTTCCACTGTTGCTAGGGAACAAAATAAGCCTTATTTGGGCAATAGTAAATAGAAAGTGAAAAGAAAAGTCATTTGCCTGTGTTGCCTAAATAAGCTACATGGCTGTCTTAGTTGCTTTTTTGTTGCTGCTGTAAACATCATGATCACAAGCAACTTGGGGAGGAAACAATTTATTTTATCTTGCAGCTTACAGTCCTTTCTGAAGGGAAGTTGATGCAGGAACCTGACACCATGGCTTGCTCAGCTTGCTTTCTTATACCATGCAGGTGGTGCCACCCCCTGGTGGGCTGGGCTCTTTCCCATCAATCATTAATCAACAAAATGGCCTAAAGACTTGCCCACAAGCAATTTGATAAGAGTCATTTTCTTAATTGAGTTTCCTCTTTTCAGATGATCCTAGCTTGTATCAAGTTGACAAAACCCAACTAGAACTTGGCTTAGCCGAAGTGGCCAGGAAAGCATCTAGATGTCCCTATGCAAATTGTAACTCAAAGCAATGTGTCTGTGGTATGATGAGGGATATTTGTAGGGTGAGGACAAATGAACATGGAATACGGGAATCAGCCTAGAGCAAGAGTTGTGTCAAAAGCATCTACATAAGACTGTTAAATTGATTGTTGTTTTATAGCAAACAACTTTTATAATATTCATTCTTATTGTTATAATATTTTATAAATTTTAAGGAATATGACAACAAAGATATTGTAGGTACTGAAGGGGGGTCTCTGGGAGGAGTTGGGGTACAAAAGGAAAACAAGAATGTGATTTAATTCTATTTACTTAAAATATGTTTTTAAATGTTAACAAATTCAGATAAATTGAAATCATATAACTTTTCTCATTATAATGCAATAAAAATTAAAAAAAAAAAAAAAGAGTTGGGTCAAGGCCTGTCCAGTCCCCAGAAATCTCATCCTGAGATTGGCTGCTGAATCACTCCTCCCTGGTCTGGGCCTTCGTATTCCAATGTACATAGCCAGGTGCCCCTAACTTTTGCTCCCCCCAGGAGGTCATATAGCTTAGTAAACAGGTTAAATTTCCTCTTCCCTTATAAAGTCCTGTCCAGTAGCAGCTGGAATTCCTCCTTATGCAAATGAGGCATCCATAGCACCCTGACCCTGGTCGATGATGGTTTGTATATGCTTGGCCTAGAGAGTGGCACTATTAGGAGGTCAAGTAGGTGTTGGAGTAGGTGTGTCACTGTGGGCGTGGGCTTTAATACCCTCATCTTAGCTGTCTGGAAGTCATTCTTCTGCTAGCTATCTTTGGAACATGAGGTAGAACTCTTAGCCCCTCCAGCCCCATGTCTGCCAGGACACTGCCATGCTCCCGCCTTGATGATAATAGGCTGAAGCTCTGAACCTGTAAGCCAGCCCCAATTAAATGCCATTCTTATAAGAGTTGCCCTTGGTTGTGGCTTCTGTTCACAGCAGTAAAACCCTAACTAAGACAGTGACACATACTGAAAGCCCCTACCCACTCCCAAGGGTTTAAGTAGCCTTTGCTCCCCCCATTAAATGAGCTGTCTTACTGAAGCTGTCTCCTTCCTGAGGTCTCTTCTACTCCTGGCCATTCCTGTCTTCATTTCCCTTACCTTCTCAATATCTGCTGGATGAAATAGGGTGGGGAAGCAGAACCTTGATGACAGATATTTCTTTTCTTTTTTTTTCTTTTATCTCATCTGTATTTACCTTTTAAAGCAGAATGTTATTGGGCACTATTATTTCCACTCACAAGCCTTGCTGAGTTACAAGACCTAGGGTTTTGTTCTTGGTACTTTGGAAAACAAGCCACTTGGGGAACTCCTCAGTCAAGACTAGTACATGCAGAATTAACTACAGGAAATGAAATTTTTAAGATGTAACTTAGGCCATCTTAATTTGGTCTACTAAGGAATCCAGCTCAACAGCTAAATACTTTGGACCACAAAGTGAACATTAACAGTAGGTTATATTATGTCTTACAACAAACGTTCTATTGGCCTCTTGAGTCAAACCTATAGTATCACAGTATCATAGTGTCTTGTTTCACATTTGTTGGGAGCAGCAGATAGTTTTTATACACACTCGTCAGTGGAGACTCTAGGGGAGAAGTGTTCACTCGTCAGTGGGACTCCAGAACTCCCTAGCACAAATTCAAAGGATTTCCTTTGCCATCTCCTTAGATGTATACTGTGCACTACAGCTGCAGAAAGAACAGATGCAGATTTTTAAGGTTGGGAAGATTGCCTAAAGCAGGGCCAAGTGAGAAGTGGGCATTTTTACTCCTCCCTTACCTAGGCTACAGCATGTTCAATTTTGATCTGGCAGCACCATTATCAAAAGTGGCTGGCTTGACCACTTGAAGGCCAGATTCTTTGCTGCTTTTCTAATGCTATAACTAGTATCTCAAAGGAAGAGATGTCTAGAACTCAGCTTGGTGCTGCAAGAGCAGCAGGTGCTCTTAACCTCTGAGCCATCGCTCCAGCCCCTTTCCTTTTGGTATGTGATTGAAAATTTTATTTGTAGGTTTGTAGGTAGAAACAATAAAAATAATACATAAAGGTTATAGATGCCTTTTGATCAGTTTCTGCCAATGAAATCCTTCAAAATGATGGTATTATATCTCAGCCAGTATGTTGACATTGATACCATCTGTGATTCTGACTCTAGGGTTCTTTTTTTTCAGCTTGGCATAAATTTCTAGAGGATTATCCAAGATTTTTATTATTAATTTTTTACCACCCATCAGTAAACTCAAATATTTTGTGTATGTACCATAATTTCTGTAATCATTTGCCTGTTGAAGGATACCTGGGGTAGGTTTAGCTTCTGGCTATTGGAGATAAAGCTTCTATGAATGTTTGTGTACAGGAGTTTATGTAAAGAAGTTTTAAAATATATTTATTTATTGTGTGTGTATCCATGTGTTGGTGCATGCATGCCACAGCACACATGTTAAAGGACAACTTTCAGTAGCTGATTTTCTCCTCCTACCGTGTGAGTCCTGGGGATCCAACCCAAGTTCTCAGGCTTGGTGACAAATGGCTTATCCACTGAGCCATCTCACCAGCCTGTAAATGTAAGTTTTTATTTCCCTGAGATAAAGATCCAAGAGTACAATTCTTGGATCATATGAGAGTGATTAATTTTATAACGATACTGTCAAACCACTTCTGAAATCAGATACCCTATTAATGGCCAGTGGTAATGTATATGTGATCTACTTTGTCCATAATCAGGTTAACATTCAGTGCTGTCATTTACTTTAGCTAGCCTGTAGGGATAGTGTTACTGTTGATGTTATTTATTTTCTTGGTTTTTGTTTTTTGTCAACTTTACACTATCCTGGGCCATCTAGTACTCAGAAATTTCATTTAATAGCACGAGGTCATCAGATTTGCACTTAGGCAAGTTTGTGGGGTATTTCCTTGGTTACTGATTGATATGGGAAGGACCCAGTCATCCCTAGGAAGGTAGTCATGGGTTGTATTAAAAACAAAATAAAACAAAAAGGCTGATTAAGCCATATAGAATAAGTCAGGAAGCAGTATTCCTTCATGCTCTCTGCTTTTATTTCTGACTCCAGGTTCCTGCCTTGACTTCATACCCTATTTCCCTTTTGTGATAGACTGTGATTGGGACATGTAAGCCAGATAAGCATTTTCCTACCCACATTGATTTTGGTCAGAATGTGTTATCATAGCAATAGGAAGCAAACTAGGACACACAGAATAATAGCTCAGTTTGTGGTGGTTAATGAATTTAATATGTTTTTCATGTACTTATTGGCCATCTGTATCTCTACCTTGGTAAAGTGTCATTGCTAATTGTGAACGTTTTGTTCATTTCTAAAATTTTAACTGTTGACTTTTGACAATTATTTGGGTGGGATGTAGTTTGCACATATCATCTCTCAGTCTACAACTTGTCTTTTTCAACCCTTTTAACACTGTTTCGAAGGGCAGAAGTCCCAAATTTTACTTGAATTATGTTTACATGTGCATATGTGTGCATACATTTATTTATGTGGAAATGCATGGACATCAAAAGGCAACTTGTGGGAATCATTCCTCTCCTTTTACCATGTAGGTTCTGAAGATTGAATTCAGGTCATCAATCTTGGTAGCAAGCTCCTAACCCATCTCACTAGCCTGGCCTATGCTAAGAACTTAAAAACTCTCTGCTCAGCCCTACAGCCTAAGAATGTCTCTTTTTTCTAATAGTTTTACATTTTTAATTAGTGTTTATGACTTACTTAGTTAATTTTTATATAAGGTATGAGGACTGAATGCTCAGTTTCCCAGAACCATTGGTCAAAAAAGGCCTGAATTGCTTTTGCACCTTTGTAAAAAAATTCAGAAGAGCATATGTATCTTCTGGGCACTTCTTTCTTTTCTATTAACCTGTGTCCTTCCATCTCCCATTGCCATACTATTTTTATTGCTGTTGCTACTTAGCAATGTTTAATGTCATGGTCAGTGATTGCTCTACTTTGCTTTTGTTAGGATTTTTCTTTCTTTCTTTCTTATCTTTCAAAAGGATAAAGAAAATCATCTTTCAGATCACATAATGATCTTGTTCTGTTAAAATAATGTCTGGACATGTAGTAGTGGAGCGTTTGCCTAGCATACATAAGGTCCTTGGCTCAAGAGAACAAAAACCCATTCTAGAATCTCAAAACAAACTTTTGAAAGCAAGGCTAAGGAAACAAGTGCATTGTTCACATTTGGGGGGGGGGTCAGTTGAACATTGTCATGGGAGAAGTAATTTAGAGGTGGAAACACTAACTAATCAACTACAGTGAACTTTTGATTTTAACTGACTTTAGGAGAAAGCCTTGAAATTATTCTCTTTATTAGCTAGTGCCTTGAGTTGAATTATTTAGAGAGGAAAAGAATCAGAACATTGGGGCAGATGCTATACTTAAGAATGTGAGAGGATTTTTTTTGACATTTTTTTATTTTTTTTATTTTTACGTTTGGGCTTACTTCTTCAGTGATTCTGAGTTTATTAATAAGTAACGGTAGCTTTCATGCTCTTATGGTTCTAATCTCTAACATTTGACAGTTTGTTGTTTTCCCTGGGCAATTTATAATAGTTTCTGAATGACTTCTCTTAAAAGTGTAAGAGAAAAAAGAAAATGAATTTCTAAATCAAATATGATATTAAGACAGGAGGACAAACCCACAATCCTCTTGGAATAGAAGGAAACTAGTCCAGAATATGTCATGCAGTCTCTCAGACCTGTAATCCCCGTACATATTAGGCCAAGGCCAGACTGATCCCATATTCCAGACCAGCCCAGAGACACAGGAAACTATAAATATAAAAAAGTATTGTTAGGACAGCAAGATGGCTTAGTGGGGAGAGGTACTTGCCATCATGCTTTTTTTTTTTCAGTGGTGAATCCTGGGCATTGAATAAGGGCCTAGTGATTGTCAGTCAAGTGCTATATCACTGACTAGCCCCTGAAATGCTAACTATTATCTGGCTTTCTTCAGTTCCCACATTTCTATAACTGGATGACATAGAAGGGATTCTCTAGAACTGTCTTCTCATATATGCTGAACTTTTAGGGAATCAAGTCTGTTACTTGACCCATCTTTTCCTTTCAAGATCATAGCAATCATTTTGCCAAAATGTCAAAAGCACTTGTCAAAAGCAAAAGTGACTATTCAACTCTAATGAGTTTAAACAAAGGAAGAGTGTCTCCTTTTCTGTAGCAAGACAGCAAAGAATATGAGAACTGGTACTGAGGAGCCAGCATAAAAAAGTGCTTACAACATAAAAATGAGGATGTTGTACAAACCCCCAGAAGCCTGCATGCCTATAAACCTGCTGCTAAGGAGGATCTCTGGAGTTTTCTGACCAGCCATTCTAGCTAATTGATGAGCTCTAGGTTCAGTGAGAGAGTGAGAGTCCATATCTTCAAAAAATAAACTGGAGACATGGATGGGAGAAGGGCTCCCCACCCCTGTTTAAAAGGTAATGGTAGTTGCTGGCTGCTAGGGAAAAGTTAATCCATTTTCTTCAGGGGTGCCGTCTCTCCTTGGAGGTAGATGGATGTGATCAAAATGCATTGTATATATGTATAAAATTCTCTTTTTTAAAAAAGATATATTTATTGATTATGTATACAGTGTTCTGCCTGCATGTATGCCTGCAGGCCAGAAGAGGTCACCAGATCTTGTTATATATGGTCATGAGCCATTATGTGGTTGCTGGGAATTGAACTCAGGACCTCTGGAAGAGCAGACAGTGCTCTTAACCGCTGAGCCATCTCTCCAGCTGAAAATCTCAAAGAATATATAGATAAACCAAAATTTTAAAATAAGTTGGAAAAGCCATTGAAAACATCTTATGTTAACCTCTAATTTACATGCATTACATGTACATTACATATATGTTACATGTATATTACATATATATTATATGTACATGTGCATATGCATATACATACACCTATACATATAAATCATGTATATATATATATATATATGTATACATTGTATACATATACTCTCCCATGCACAGCAAAAATAGATGATGAAGAAGAGAAGAAGGGAAGATAGACAAGAAGAAAGGAAGGAAAGAAGGAAGGAAAGAAGGAAGGAAAGAAGGGAGGGAGGGAGGAAGGAAGGAAGGAAGGAAGGGAAGGATATAGGCCTGATGCTGAGGCCCAGACATTGGGTTTGCGTCCTAGATTAATCATTATAATATCAGAAAATTATTCTGACATATATCCTTTAGAATCCCCATTTATAAAATGATGTCATACACGCAGATTTTCTCTGAGATTAAAAAAGCTGAGTGCTTCTAGAATGCCTTGAACAATCTAGCCAGTATAGCAGAAGAAATACTTGTACCTGCAGAGATGGGTTTCTAGTTCACTGTGACCTATCTAGTCAGCAGTCAAGTTCATACCGCAACCTATGTATTATTTTTTTTTCATTTTTTCTGTGATTGTAATTTTTTGTTTTGTTTTGTTTTTATT
>NC_045030.1:10933032-10938509 GCF_008632895.1 Mastomys coucha | reverse complement strand
TTCCTGGCCCTGGCATTCCCCTACACTGGGGCATAAACCTTCACAGGGCCAAGGGCCTCTCCTCCCATGGATGACCGACTTGGTCATCCTCTGCTATACATATGCTACTGGAGCCATGAGTCCCACCATGTGTACTCTTTCAACCTATGTATTATTAACTCTCTATTATTAACCTATGTAGTATTAACTCTTATAATATCTTCTCAAATATAATTCTCTATGCATGTAGGAAATGCTCCTCAATGTAGTTGGGTTTGCCTCTTGTCTCTAACATACCCAGAATCGCACTTCTTATTCTTATATAATGTCAAGACTCACCTGAATATTCTAAGTGGAGATCTTTGAATTTCTATGTCCTTTAGTCATATGCTATTTGTTATACTTAGTTGCCAAAAAGGAAATCTTTAAAAGAAGGTATATTTAATTTCACAAGTGATTGACTGCATCTCTATCAGACTCTGTTAATCTGACTGGTCGAGAATAAAACCACTACCACAATATAAAGCCACATTTGAAACAAGCCTTAATTAAATATTGGCCAGATGAATGGGCTCTGGCCAGGTCCATTTCTGGGTTTCCAGAAAATGGCCCTGAGTCATGATTTACAGGAACTTAAAAAAGCAAAATCGCATTTCTCATTGGGTCCAATCAGCGGCAAGCATACACCCTAAGGTAATTCTTGCCTGTGTACTTTCCACCTACATCAGTGAAGGATCCTGACATATTTCCTGTCAGGAAATATGCCCAGATTTCAGGGTCCCCAAAGACCACCAGGAGCCTGAATCTGTATACAAAAGCAAAGTCTTTATTCAAGCTTAAGCTCTGCCCCTAAGACTCCTCCAATGCAGCAGATTCATGCTGAGAGCTCCTACCTCAAGTAGGCAGGGTTTTTGTACTAATTTGAGCAGGGAATGGGGGTCTCCAGCCTGGCAGTCACCTTATTTGGCAAGCGGTATCCTGATGCACAGGGATTGGTCATGATGACTTCAGCCAGCTTGAGCAATTTATTTATAATCTCTGGAATTTTAGGCACCTTTCTTCTATTCTGTGACTGGCTCCGGCCCAGGGCATTTTTTTCCCCTGGTATTTCTATTAACTAGAGTTCAAAGTGGGAACAAGCAGGCTCATGCTGAAGTCAGCTTACAAATCAGTTTTTCCTGCAGCCTGTGTTCCTCACTGTTCACTTACCTCCTGCTTACATGTGATCAAGCCCATCCAAACTCCTTTAGGGGAGTGAAAAACACAAATCGCCTCCAGCATTTAACTGTGGTTCTCAAACCTTTGTTGTACACTAAATGTGAAATAAGACTTATTAAGAAATAAGTCTTCCGAGTTCGAGGCCAGCCTGGTCTACAGAGTGAGTACCAGGACAGCCGGGGCTACAGAGAGAAACCCTGTCTCAAAAAAAAAAAAAAAAAAAAGAAATAAGTCCCACATTCATGTAGCTCAGGGGAACACTGTTAAAAGTGATTCTCAGTCAAGGAAGGACAATTAGAAAGTTCATAGATGTTGAGGAAAAACTATTCTAACCAATAATGTACTAAAAGTAGAGATAAATCTATAAAAGTATTTAATCAAATGTAAGAAACTAAGATGATATAAAATATTCATTGTATTACTTATAATTTTTTAATAGAAAAAGATGTTATTGGACATACCTGTAATACTAGCACTTGAAAGCCTCAGACAGCATCTCAAGTTCAGTTCAGCCAGAAAACCAAATCAGAAAAGTTTCAAAAAATATATTTGGGGAAAGAGAAAAAAATTAACACTGACTAATTGAGAGCCTAGGAACTAGTTCTTTATTATTATTATTATTATTATTATTATTATTATTATTATTAATTTTTAATTAAAAATCATTTATTCATGTGTGTGGGTATTTCGCCTACATTTGTGTTTGTGTATTGTATGCCTAAGGAGGTCAGAAGAGGGCTTCAAATCTGAACTGGAGTTACCGATGGTTGTGAGTTGCCATGTGTGTGCTGGGAATCAAAACCTAATTCTCAGTAAGAGCAGCCAGTGCTCTGAACCACTGAGTTATCTCTTTAGCTCTTATTATTATAATTTTTAATTGGAAGTCTAATTCAGTTCTTTTTAAGAACAAAATCAGTGATAATGGACTGCCACAATCCCAGATACTCTTTCAGTTCTAAACATGGTCCTACAAAGAAGTTTTTCCTATCCTCAATTTAGAGATGCTAAAGAGAAGGGCCTCTAGAGAAGAGAAAGTACTTCTGGGTGGTATGGTGCATATATGGCCAAAGTTGAATGGGAATGGCATCAAATGCTTGTTTTCTGTTCTATTATTTATATTCTAAGCCACTTTAAACTATGTACACACTTTTGAATGTGTACCAGGAGAGAATAGGTGACAACGTCCAATCATCTTCATTTAAAAGTAAGCCACAGTTTATGTTGGATTGACTCAATAGGTTTTTTTAATCTGTGCCAAGCCCTGTCATCCTTATTTTTAGTAATTAAGAAGTCTAGCATAAGGACATCAATAGATGACTATTATATAACATGATAAGTACACAGATGGATATCTAGAAATTATGGACATGAAGCTGTGGCTCATTTGTTGAGTGAATGGATCCAGTAGAAATCTTGTGCAATATTTTTTGTTTTTCTTTGTACTGTTTAGGATAGCCCACCGGAGATGACCAGTCTGACACAGTTTATAGTCACCTGCAAGTCTTTATTCCAGTAAGCTAGGACCACACCCAAATGTTGCAGAACCTAGGTGTGATTCTAAGTATCCAGAACATCAGAACACAGGGTTTTAAAGGGCAGCCTCAGGAGCCTTCATAAAAGTAAATAGTTTGAAGCAAGCTGTTTCACAGAAGCTGAGACAAGAAGTTAGCTGGAGGGGTTCTACATAAACAGACAGTTTAACAGAAGCTAAGATAAGTTAGTCAGGACATCCTGATCTTTGGTTCCTAGAATAGAGTTGGGTAGTTTTCATGGGATTCCCCATCAAGGAGATCAAATTCTAGTTAAACTTAAAATGGCCTTAGCAAGAATACAAGATGGAAGAACCACTGCACTATCTTGTCCTGTCACAATACCAGTGCTGTTTTCAAGGGCAAAGATCTTCAAGATTGTGTTCTAGGTACTATATCTGGCCTTGGAAATACTAGTAGGAGTCAGTGGGTAAGTCTGTAAAATGATTTAAAGACAGGGTGACTTTTATGACATCTGTAGAAAATCTGTGCAGGAACAGAACATTCTGATTCTAGCAGACAGGAAAAACTTCAAGAAGAGATGGAGTTTTGACAATCTTTTGTTTATTTCTTACATTCTTCTGGGCTCAGGTTATTTTAAAGAAATTATAAGTACTAGAAACTCAAAAGTTTTGATTGGCAATATCTTACCTAGAATAATTTTAAAAAGACAAAACAAAAACATATGGCTCACAGGATATTGTCTCCTTGTGACTCTGCCAAAAGCATTCTCATTAAGGTTATGACTATCTTTGTGGACAAATCTAAGGAGACGTCTCAATGCTTATTTTCACTTGGGTTATCATTTAAACCAGTTAATCATGCCCTCATTCAAATGCTTTCTTTCCTGTTTCCATGACGCTAAATCTTCCTGTTTTCTTCCTGTCTTTCAGACAGTTCTTTTTGGTCTTCTTTGCTAATTCTATACCATCTCCCTGAATTTTAACATGGGAATATTTTAAACTTTAAATTTCTGTCTTGGATTTCTTTACTGTATGATCATTCAATCCAGTATTAGATTGCCTAAATACTAGACCTCAGCTGTCATGTATCACATTTTTATATCTAGCTTTAAACTCTTCTTTAGACTTCAGACTCACACCATCACCTATTAATCAACATTTCTATATGTTCTTTTTTTCAAACTTAACATGGCAAAATAGAGCTCTGGATTCGTGTGTGACTTTTGGGCTCTGTTTCATATCCCAGTATGTAAAGCTCCTCATGTCCATTTTCCCAGGCCAAAATATTTGTAGTTATTGGCCATGTGTTACATTTTCTGTACCCCTTATGTAATCTAGACACAATCCGTTTATGTTCTACATTTTCATTGTCTTTACTTCCAGGCATCTGCTTTGGTCCACCATAACCTCTTGCTTGGACTGTCCCAATATACCCAGTATAGTACTTTTGTAGTTCTGTGCCTATACCTAATGTAGGGGATGGGGGGAAAACATGTTTGTTTTGGCTTATAGCTTCTGAAGTCTATCTAGTGGAGCTCATAGCTTTATTTTTATTTATTTACGGAGAGGTGGGATGTATAATATATGCTGTGGTACATGTCTTGAGGTTAGAGAACAGGAGTCTTATGGATTAAACTCAAGTTCTCAGGTTTGATGGCAAGAACCTTTAACCCTACATCCCCAAGTCATATCACCAGACCATATTTATGATTTCCACCTCATGTGTTCTGTAAATGCTCCATTGGCCCATGTAAAGGTAGATTTATGTGGTGTCTGGCAAGGTAAGGCCAAACAAGGAGGTAAAGTAACATGGAAATCTAAAGTACAGGAGGAAATGATGGGAGAAAGCACTGTTGGTAAGGGCAGATTGCTATTTTGGATAATTGAAGGTGGCAGGTGGGAGGGTGTGAAGACTGACAGAAGGAATATTCTTGGTCAGAGGAGGCTTTGCCTGTCTGTGATGTCTAACACTTGAGTATCTTTAGGTTTCTTTACACAGGAATCCACAGGGAAGTTAAAGCTGTTAGCTCCTACACCAGAGAGACAAATGAACCCATAATTCAAGGAGAGGAAGTTAGAGTGTGAGTGTGGAAACTGCTAACTAATTGCAATCACTCTTGGTTCCTTGGTGGTGTGAGTCTTTACAGTCTTCTATGCGATGTCTTTTCAACATCCTCATTCTATGTTTCCTAGCACCTTTGTTATGCCAACACACGCATGACAGGACATAGCTTTAGAGATTTATATTGCTGCTAAGATCACTGTTTTCTCTACCCAAGTTCTTGTCTTCCTTTCGAGTTCTGTATTATGACCTGGTCTCACTCTGCAGCCTAGGTTGATCTGGAAGTTGCCATGTAGATCAGGCTGGTCTCAAACAGTAGTCTCGCAAATGCTGGTATTACATATGTGACTTACCATGCCCAGCTTCTCTTAGTTTCTTCAACTTATTTCTGTGGCATTTGCCTCAGAGAATCAGGGATTGCCAAACTTTGCCATCATGCAAGTCACCCTAAGGATTAAAAATAAAGCATCTACAGTCCAACAAATCCATTATATAATTAATTATTCTCTGTCAATTGACTAGTAAAACTAAACATTTAAAGTGTGGAAACTAGATCCACTTCATAAAAGTTGAAGATCATAGTAAGAAAAAGGGTAAACCAAAATGGTGTCTTTACATTGGATGCTGTGAGTCAAGGCCTGCTTTTTGTTGTTCTGATTAAAGAAATATGTCAGACACCCAAAATTAAATCAGCATTATGCTTTCTTTTTTTTTTTTTTTATTTTC
>NC_045030.1:10920094-10932821 GCF_008632895.1 Mastomys coucha | reverse complement strand
CCAGTTTCCCCTCCAAAAAACAAAAAAACAAACAAAAACAAACCCCTGTTGCCTCCCCCCTCCCCAACTGAGACTTTACTCTCCCTTCATAGAAAGGGTGATGATAGCATGGAAGTCTCTGTCATCATACTTGGAAATAGGGCCTCAATGTATGTGTGCAGGGATTTTTTTTTAACTTTAAAATAATTTTAATAATATATTTTTATTCTTTGAGAATTTCGTATAAACGATCTTTTTAATTAATTAATTAATTTATTAATTCACTTTACATCCCAATTGCTGACCCCCTTCTGGTTCCTACTTACACTGTCCTCCCCTCATCCCCTCCCCTCATCCCCCTCCATGAATCCTTTTGGTGTTATATCTAAAAAGCTATTGCTAAATCTAAGGGTATGACTGGCTTCTAGTCTGTGACAGATAGCTAAGATTTGCCCAAAGCCATATTCCTGGAATCTACATAACTCAGCACCAAGTGGGTTCTTACATGATATTTATAGGAAAGATGACAATGTGGTAGGGCATTACTTGACTCTTGAGGAATGTGAGGTTTATGTGGAACCTGACCAGGGGCATGACTCTGAATGGGCCTCAAGGTGAAAACTGAGAAAATGATCTGTCTAAAGGGGAGGATACATGTGGACACTTTATGAAGTTATATGGGTCAAGTCAACAAGTGAAGCCTTCCAACAATGTCAAGGGCTTTTGGATTATGGAAACCAGGGTTTCCACATGTCCATGCAGACTTGTATGAACCATTAGGAAATCTCTTTAGGGGATGGGAGACTGACTATGACTAATCTTTATAGTATATCACCAAGAATACGGCCTGGTTCATTGACTATTCTGGCAGCTAGCTGAAAGAGACTATCAAGGTATTTCAATAAATAGCTTTCCACATTATGGACCTTTTTAGATATTCTATTCCAGTGCACCTTTCTTTCAAACTTAAACTTGGCTTTTTTTTTTTTTAACTAGACTTTCCCATCTATTCTTGTCTATTGGTTCTCACACTCAGAACTGCTATCTATTGGTCCTCACACTCAGAAGTGTCTTGCTGGGAATATCTTCCTATCTCTTCTCTGCCTGATTTACCTCATCCTCCAACCCTTGATTCATCTTTATCAACTCTTGGCATTACTCTTCTCTCTGTGTCTTCTCTCTGTCCACATCACTAAAAACTGGTGGAAGGCAAGGTTTCACAATTAGGAGAATGTCAGCTGTGAAGAATTTTCCTTTATATTAATGTTGATGAGGACAAGATTTTGTTTTCTGTTTTGGTAAATGTAACTTTTAGTTAGGCTTCTGTGAAAAGCAGTGGCTTTCTTCTTTGAAGTTGCTAAGGTTTTTTTTTTTTTTTTGCATTCTTTGCAAATAAGTAAAGTAGTAGCAAATCAGTGTTCAAAATCTTCACTTACAGTAATCATTCTGAAATATTGCAAATAGCATGGAATATTACCTTTATTCTTTCTGCTTTTCAAAGTTTTAAATTAATTAAAATAAACTGAATTTAAAATATGGCACAACTTTACGGATAGAGATTGGTCACAGTTTTTTGACAGTTCACATACTTTTTGTGATAGGAAAAACTATTTATGTTGGGAAAGCCTTTATTGTAAGAAAAATCAAAAAGAGTAACTTTGGCCATTTTATTTATTATTATTGTCTTTTGTACTCACAGATAGGAAAGGAGAGATTCCATAAATCTCAACATTGGGGCTTTTGCAACAATGTCATGATGCTGGTGAGTGAGGATAAGCCTGGAGTAGGTGGAGATCTGCTACCTGGTCAAAAGATAAAGCCTAAGCACAGTGTATATCCCAGAGGAGATGGAAGTGATGCACCATCCTGGGTGGCTTTTGATAAGCAGGTGAGTCCTATGACATTGGGGAGACATTCAAATTTCAAGCTTTACATGTAGATGTGAGAAAATAGCATCTTCAATATGTATATTAAGGTTGTTTTCATTTTGGTTTTTATACATATTGACTTTGTGCATAATATTTTTTTCAATTTTTTTCTAAGGTGACAAATAAAAATGTGAACAATTGGCCCTCTGTGTCAGCAGGATCCATAGATATGGATTCAACCAACTTGCAATCCAAAATATTTGGGATGGGGTATGTCTATTTTGAGTGCATATGGACCTTTTGTTTGGTGTCATTATCTAATAAAGGGGGAATGCAGTTTGCCTTTTCATCTATTTTTTCTCTCCCACTCCAACGATGGGGACTGAACCCATGTTCTCAAATTTGTTAGGCAAGCACTCTGCTATTGACCACACCATTGGTATTTTAGTATTTATAGCATGGACAAAGAACAAAGGAAAGAAACCCAAGGCAAGCAGTTATTTTCTATAGGGCAGCATATGGATGTGCCTTGTTTACAGTAATCCTGAATCACAGCTTCATGCTTTGTTCTCTAAAATAAACTTGCTATATTATTTTAGTCCCTCCCTGTAAATTGAAAAGAATTCAGGACTAGATAAAGAATTCAAATCACACTATGCTCAATTTATCAAGTGATTCTTTTTTAGTATGTTTTAACATGGATCAGTTGGCAATACTTTGATTCTAATCAAAATGTTCTGAAATATGGCAGAAGTGACACATTCCCATGTCATCTGTGATATTATACATCAGTTAAAGCTCATGTTATTTGAAGCCAAGCTTTGATACTTATAAGAGATGTAACAGACCACAGGTAGGCTTCTTCCCTGGGAAAGCAGCTTGATTTTCAATATGGGCCAATATTTCTTTAAAAAATTTTTCCACGTCTGATTCTGTTGTAGACTTAAAGTTCAAAAACAATTTCTCTGAATGACTTGAAGCAATTATGTATGGGTTCCTGCAATTCTGTATCTTATATAATATTTAATTTTTAAAGGCCAAAGAAAAGATTCTATTTTTACTTCTTAAGTAAAAAAAGAGTATGTTGACAATATTTTTAATCCAGCATGGAAAGAGTACTATAATCTGCACCATTCTCTTGCATGTAATTTTGAAAATTCTCTTTATTTCATATTTTTCTCAATATTTACTATATGCTTTTCAAGACAAATTTTCACTTCTGTAAGTACTTATAAAATTATGTAGAATATTTCATGAAGATGTAATTATAGTAGCCTCAGACTGCATGAGAGAATAAAGAGCTTGATCATTTCAAATCTGACTAAATGCAATATAATTCTTTTGCTTATTTTGTTGGTCAACAACAATTAAATATTCATTGAGCTTTAAATGAGATCCTAAGTCTATGATATATTAATGTGCCCTGACAAGATGGTGAGCTACCCAGCAGATCCTAGTTAATATCCATAACTAATCATAAAGTGCTTCCTCCATTAGTGGCTCAACAAAACAAGTCAACACCTGCTAATCATTTGTTTTCTTAAAATGAGACACTTTCAACATGTTGTCAGCTTTTCAAATAGCTATTAATTCTAGGGATATATGTAAGGTTATAGTCTCAAGTAATACAAAGTAGAAGTGAAGGCATTCTTTGGAGGCCATATTCAAACAAGTATCTGTAGTAAATGTTATTGATGCCCACCCAGGTCTACATTAGGTGTGTTCCCAGCCCCTAGCTTCAGTGACTGCTTTTCCACACTTGCACCCAGACATACCCTAAGCCCTTCCCTAAGAGCTAACAAGATTAACCAAAGCCAAGGGGTTCTTCTTCATTCCCTCAAGGTCAGCCAATTATATGCAATGATCCAGGCTCCCTTGTGTTGTCAGGCCAGTGTCCAACCTGCTCTGTGAATGCATGCTTGCTTGGCTTATTTCGCCTTCCTTTGGTGCTTTCATCCTGTCCTTAAAAATTATTCTCAAGATGTGGTACCAATTCTGCCTCTCCTCTTGCAATATCCAGTTGCTGCTGGTATACCATCTCAGAGAGCACAGGACATAGTGGTTCCAGGCCCCACCTCTACTGATGAGGTATCTGGATACCACTGCTACACTTGCTCAGAGAGCACAGGACAAGTCCGAAATGGGTGGGGTCCATAGTATGCCTTTTCCCTCCAGGAGTCATATGCTGCTGCCTGCAAGGCTAGTAGTGGGTAAAGTGGAGCCTTCTCTGATAATGTAAAATTATTTTTTTAATCCCAAACCAGAGTTTCTACCCAGCCTTTGACAATTTAGTTCTCCAACCTTTATATTTACAATAAGCCTCAAATGGCACAACAGCTGGGCAGATATCTATACTCTATGCTATTAGAATCTATTTTCCTATAAATAACCCTGAATTATTACTTACTATGTTTCATCTGGGATGCTCTTAACTCCAAGTGGCAGCCCTCAGGGTCACATTTTTATGGCTCACCTAACTGATGGTAGCTTCTCCTTCCTCTTCCATCTTCTTTCCCAAGCCCAGGAAACCTAAACCCCATGCATGTTTTTTTCTACCCAACTATTGTCTGTTGACATCTTTATTTAGCAATCAGAAATAACTTGGGATGGGGGGGCAGGGTCACAAGTCTATGTGCAGACTCCAGTTCTTGGGGCCCTATACTTAGCATTACAGTAGACAGCATGAACAAACCTCAACAATTCCTCTTTTTAGTCCAATAAAAGACTCATATTCTCTCAGATATGAATTGAATACAATTAAAATAATTATGAAAATTATAAGGTATAGTATATATTTATAATCTCCACTCCATTATATTTACCAATTTAAAGTATTTTATCATTTATTCTAATTTAATGAGTTTACAATTCTATACCTCAGTCATCTTTGATTTTAACTTGTATTACCATCTGAAAACCATCTTCTTAAATATAGAACACCTCCTTCAATGCTGAACAGCATAAGTTTAATTTGAGATTATATCTAGTCTTCAACCCTGTCAGAGATTTGAGAAGGAATAAATATTTGAATATGCAGGAAGGGCAGGAATGCAGCTTCCAAAATGAAATAATTAGCAGAGACAGCTGACTGCCTGGACAGTCCCCAATATTCCTTTTAATGTGGGAGCATCAAGCTTCAACCTTCTGGCCCAGAACATCTGACAGACCTTATGTGGTGCAGGAATTATGAAGGAATAGCTTTCTATATCTTAGCAGAGCTTATAAGTCGACTGTTCTGTATCCATTTGTCCTTTTTGAACAGCATTCTGTCTGCAAATAAAATTAGGGCACTTCTTGCCCAGTGGCTACCTTGCCACAGTCAAATCAACTCTACATGGAAGTATTGATGCTCATCACCTTCTTTGAAGTAGAATGGGGGTACTGTCAAAAGCAGATCTGTCTTGTAGTCAAAAGATCTTTTAATAATGAAGTAACCTTAAGTGTCATATTCTGTGGATCTTTGACACATTTGAAGACCATCTATCTATATATAGTATAATTGAATTGTTAAACATTATTTTTAGCTATTTGAGTAACCTTGAAAATATTTTATTGTAATTAACTAAATTAGAATTTAATATGACAATGAGTTTGACTATCTATTAACTTGCATTATTTAATTATTCTAAACAGTTTATAATATCAGCTATTAAAAGGACTGGATCTAAGACTTGTATTCTTAAATGAGTTGCATAGGCACGATGCCTATCTAAGAGTAACAAAATTAATTTAAAAGTTTGTATCAATATACAAAGATTTATACCAATGAAAACCCTAAGCCTGTATCAATATATAAATTCTATACCAATGTAAGAAAATATAACTTCAATTATGCATCAAAATATGAAGGTCTCTACCAATGTAAGATTATGGCTATAAAATGCTTTTGTTTTAAAGTATATTTAGTATCTATCCCCATTTGTCTAATTTGTTATAATATTACTATATCCCTTTTTTCTTTTCAACTCCCTTCCCTTTATCTAAGAAAGAAAGAAGGGTAGAGAAGAGAAAAGGAAAGATAGAAATCCCTGATTCTAAGCTCTCTATTTAGTTTCCTCTCTGCCTAAAACTATGATTTGTAAATTATCCCTTAAAATGACAACATACCTACAATTCATAAAATGACCAAAACCATCCACTCCAACTTAAGGTATTGGAAAGGTCTTCTCATAATTGCTTCCTGCTGAATTGGGGCAAAAAATTCCTGTTTAGGGCCCAAAAGGAAATTTTTTAAAAATGGTAAAGTTAAAATAAAGCTAGCTGGCATTACTTGCTGTCCAGTCTTTATGATCTGAGAAAGTTCAGGGCTCAACTGAAGTTCTGACTGGAACAGTCTAAAAGGCTGGATGAACCAAGATCTGTGGTGATTAGCCACCCTTTCTGAAGCTGTTCTAGAAGCATGTCTCTGGAAACAGCATCAGTTGTGGCTGGATCAGGAAGGGAGTTGGAACACCAGGTCATTTCAGCATCCCCGAAAGTGAATCTTGTCAAGGCTGCACTCTTGGTATTTCATTGTGTAATATATAAACTTGCAATCAATATTTAGTTCTATAATGATGTTTGTATGGAATGTGCCATACTCAGATCAGTTAAGGATGAATTTTTCTTTTTGTGTGAGCAGGTGAAAGACTTTTTATGAGGTAGTTTGATCAATAACCAAATTATAATTCTTCATTCATGCTCTATGAAAGGATGGTATGATGAATCTTGAGGACTCTGTAGCCAACAAGATTTCATTGGCTATGTATAGCTGAAGCTCTGGCTAGAGACATTTTTATGTATAAGTCAGTTTTAGGGCTCTTCCCAAGTAGAGGGATCAGCAAATCATGTTACCCATCCTGTTCTTCTTGATTTTTTTTCCTTCCTGTTTGCAGCCAAGGTCTTCAGGGGTCTTTATCAGATCTGATCCTTATTACTTTGGAAGGAGTCCAAAGCCTTTTCTTTCCTGTTAACACAAATACAGAGCATCTCTCCCCAAATAGCTTGTCCTTGATCCTACAACCAGAAGTCATCAAAAGTATAGATTGATTCAATTTAGCAGCATCTTTTTATTTAGGTCTGCTCTACCTTGACCTCTCAAACAGAGGATTTGTAATACCATTATAACCACTGAACTTATAACCAGCATCATTTTAATAATTAAAACAAAGCCAATTAAAACAATTATGATTATTTATTAAGATAGGGTTTCTCTGTGTAACCCAAGCTGACCTGGATTTGTTTGTAGATTAAGTTGGCTTCAGGCTCACAAGAAACCTGTCTTTGCCTTTGTCTCCTAAGCATTGAGATGAAAGGCCTGGATTTATTCATTCAACTATGTATTATTAAAATATTTTGTAGCCAGGCAGTTGTGGTGCACGCTTTTAATCCCAGCACTTAGGAGGCAGAGGCAGGCAGATTTCTGAGTTTGAGGCCAGCCTGGTCTACAGAGTGAGTTCCAGGACAGCCAAGGCTACACAGAGAAACTCTGTCTTGAAAAACCAAAACCAAACCAAACCAAACCAAACCAAAACAACAACAACAACAAAAACCAAAAACAAAAAATCACAAAACATTTTATACACCCTGTTTTGTGTGTCAACTTGAAACAAGCTGGAGTTATCACAGAGAAAGGAGCCTCCCTTGAGGAAATGCCTCCATGAGAACCAAGAGAATGCTGTAAGGCATTTTCTTAATTAGTGATCAATGTGGAGAGGACCCATTGTGGATGGTGCCATCCCTGGGCTGGTAGGCTTGGGTTCTATAAGAAAGCAAGCTGAGCAAGCCAGGGAAAGCAAGCCAGTAAGGAACATCTCTCCATGGCCTCTGCGTCAGCTCCTGCTTCCTGACCTGCTTGAGTTCCAGTCCTGACTTCCTTTGGTGATCAACAACCTTGTGGAAGCATAAATTGAATAAACCCTTTCCTCCCAAACTTGCTTTTTGGTCACGATGTTTTGTGCAGGAAATCCTGACTAAGACACAGTTACATCAGTTTTCATTTATGTCTCCCTTCTATCCTTAAAAGCATGTATATCAATTTATATTTATTTATTTCTTTGGAGATTAATATCTCTGGATAAATATACTTATATCTCATTCCTCTTTATATAAATTGAGTTAATAGCCTTTTCTATATTTAGCTTCATTTTTTTTTTTTTTTTTTGGTTTTTTTCGAGACAGGGTTTCTCTGTGTTGCCCTGGCTGTCCTGGAACTCACTCTGTAGACCAGGCTGGCCTCGAACTCAGAAATCCACCTGCCTCTGCCTCCCAAGTGCTGGGATTAAAGGCGTGCGCCACCACCGCCCGGCTATTTAGCTTCATTTAAATTCCCTTCTATTTACTGTATAAGCCTATTTTCAGGCCAACACATGTTAATTCACTTTATTTTCTATAATTTTTTGATTGCAGGAGGCATGCATTCTGCCCTCTGAGCAGCAGGACTTTGTTTCCTTCATTGCACAGCAGGGACTTTTAGCATCTACGTGATTAAGTAAGCTACATCTCTGAGGCAGCATAAAAGCAGCATTTGAGAAGACCTCAGGCTTGAAGTCCAAGCCTGCTGCTTGGGGTGTTGTTTGGTTTGGGGAGCATAGCTATGTCTTAGCTTACCCTATGAACTTCAGAATCATGTGTGCCAAAACCGTATATTTCCTACTCCTAAACCCTGAGCATCTTGGGGAAAAACTGTGTGGCTAAGAAACTAATTCTCTCTGTTTTCTATCTTAAATGGACAGCATATGTTTTCCATTAGGGAATCTGAAATTAAATTTTTTTAAAAAAGTTTTTGCCAGACTTTGAGGTGCCAATATGTTGTAAAATTTTTAATCTCAAACTGGGATTTCTACCCAGCCTTTGAGCATTTAGTTCCCTGATAAAGCACACACACAACCTTTGTATTTACAATAAGCTTTAAAAAGCACAAAAGCTGGGCAGATATCTACCCTCTGTGATATTAGAATCTACTTTCTATCAATAACCCTGAGTTATTACTGTTTCATCTGGCCTGCTCTAAACTCCAATTGGCCAGCCCCCATGGCCATGTTTTCATGACTCACCTAATGCATGGTGGCTTCTTTCTTTTCTTTCACTTTCTCCTCCTCCTCGAGGTTCTCCTCAGACTTCAAGCCTGAGAAACCTATAACCCACCTTTTTGTCTTTTTTTTTTTGCCCAGCTATTGGCTGTTGGCATCTTTATTTACCAATTAGAAATAATGTGGGGGCAGGGTCATGGGTTTACATACACACTCCAGGTCTTGGGGGCCCACATTTACCATTATAATAGACAGCACTACCAAACCTCAACATTAGAATGTAGTGTTTTACCCTCTTTAAATAAGGAAAGGCCTTCTCTGACTATCTTTAATGAAACAGCTCTCTGAGATCTTACCTTGTTTGTATTTCTTTACTGGTGGTGGGTTTGAAGACATCTACTGTATTTGGGGTGAACAAAGGGTTTTATATTTTGGAGGGAAGGTTGTGAGGATATCCAGGTAGAAAAACGTCACTGACTTAAGGCTAAGGCTACTGAGGTGCCTCATTAGCATGTAGAGGCATTCCAAGTGCTGGGTAAGTGATTGACTACCTGTGTACACCTGGTTGGGTGTTGCCTGGTTATGTGTCTAAGGCAGGCATGGAAACAGGGAGAGTTAGCTCTACTCCTGCTGATCTCACATTTGAGATTTATGGGATTTAAGCATGCTCCACCTCACCAGTTCTGTGCCAGTTCCTTTGGTGTAATGGTCCACATGCCCGACAACAAGATAAATCCCTGTTTCAGGCTCCACTTTTGTCAGTCCCAGCCTAGGATAACATTACAGTTTTATCTGTGATTCTAAAGATACCCATCAAAATACTCTGGTTAGATAGACCATCACCTGACCAGTAGAGAAATTTCTATTTGCAGTCACCAAAAAGAGTCAGTATGTGTTATCCTACATGGTCCCTCCTATGAATACATATTGCCAGTCACTCTTCATTCATATGCACTTGATTATTTTATGGGTGGACAATCAGTTTTATTTAGGCTGGAAATGTGACCATTTAAAATTGTTTATCTTGTAGCTGTGTTCCTCGTTTCTTATAGCCATAGCTATTTGTGCCACTCATTTCATCTAGTCACTGGTGCATATTATTTCCTGCTAATGACATATGTGTTAAGATTTATTGGATGGGCTTCTGGGACAAATGTGAAAAAAAATCAGGCTCCTCCTATTCCTCACTATTTTCTTGTTTGTAATTACTGCATAATTTGTCAGCTCTAGTAGCCACTCTTAGAATATGGTAGAGATAAATGAACCCTACATCCCCTTTGATATCATAGAGATACCATGTCAAGCCCGGACTGACTTTCTCTAGACTTCTTCTTTTTTTTTTTTCCGAGACAAGGTTTCTCGGTATAGCCCTGGCTGTCCTGGAACTCACTCTGTAGACCAGGCTTGCCTCGAACTCAGAAATCCTACCTCTGCCTCCCAAGTTCTGGGATTATAGGCGTGGGCCACCACTGCCCGGCTGGACTTCTTAAGTGAGAAAAATCAGACCCTAATTCAGAAGTTGTCAACTTATAGAAGCATTTTGAAATGTGGTGGAGGTATTCCAATTTACCACAAAGTGTAAAGAGTAAGGTTATACTAGGATAAGTTGAGAGAGTTACTTGGTTTTGGTTCTCATTTAAGTTGATCCTTAAGTTTAGCAATTATTCTGGATAATATCTGCTATAATGTATTTAAGAGTTAATGCAAAAATGTCATGATTAGCAAAATAACATATTAAATAATGGTAGGATCAATAATTGTGTCATGAGATCCACACTGAGCCTGAAGTGAAAAGCTTAGTAGTATTGATTTATTTTCATTTTTAGCATTTCTATATTTTGTTCATCGGGATTTTTTTACATTAATTTTGAAGTTTTAAACTGGCTTATATATAGGCTAGTAGTTACTAAGAGGTCTGCTACCGATGACTGTCTGGGTGCCAAAATGCATGTGAAGCAGGCAACCCTGTACTGCACAGAATCACTTTACCGAAAATGATAGCCATGCTTCTGTTGAGAAAGTCTCATTTGTTTTAAAATCCTTAGCACTGGAACGATTGATGCAAATAGCTAAAACAATTTTGCTTGATACCCCGGAAAAGGCTATCGATGTCATTGATTTTAGCTAAAGAAAAGAAGGTGATCATATGCCAAGCTAAAAGGCTGACTACTCTCCAGTCAGATTGGAACACAGAACATGAATACAGCGAAGCTTGGTGGCTAGGTCATGCAATGTTAACCACTCAGGTGTCTAAGGCAGGAAGACAATAAGTTCAAGGACTGCCTGGAAAATAGAGTCAGTTCAAAGCCTGCTTGGGCAAGTTCCTGAGACCCTGCCTTAAAATGAAAAAAAAAATAAGAAAAGAAAAAGATAGAAAGAAAGCAACAACAACCAACCAAACAAACAATCAAAAAACAGAGTTAGGAAAATAGCTCACTAGAGCACCTTTCCAGCATAAGTGAGACCCTAGGTTCAATTCCCATTACTGGAAACAAATACAAACAAAAAGAATGTTGTTCAAAGCACAAAACCCAGCTATCATCCCAGTACCTTCATTAAGAAGAAGCAGAAATAATTGTAGAGAATATGTAAGTAAGGAATGATACATTCACAAGAAGTGCTAGGATCTGAGTGTTGGAGGCACTGAATCTAGTGCTATGGACCATTAACTATCTGTGTGCCTATATCTTAGTCACTCTACCTCTTTGAGCATCAGCTACTTTGACTTTGTGTGATGTATGGCTTGACTAGATGATTTCTAAGAGGTTTTTGCCTCTGGCCATCTAGACATGTATTCATGTTAGAACTGGGCCTAGGGTTTTAATTGCATCAGTATTTAGCAGTGTGTGTAGGTTTTAGCAGTATGTGTTATGTTGCAGTTGGTTACTATTATATATAATCCTATGGTTAGCTGCTTTTATAAAAAGTCAAAATATTTAGAAATGTGTAGATGACTAAATGCTTTTATATGACTTTTATCTGGATGTTAAGCACCATTTACATTGACTATACAATTATGCTCTCATTTCTATTCATTTCTCAGTGGCAGCTAGCTAGCTTAATTTATTTGCTATTTCATAAATAATTCTATTATAGAAAATGCCAGGATAAAGGTTGATCTTACAGAGTATACATGCATTTAAAAGTACTATTTTGGCTTCTAGTCTGTCTGGGCCTATGCCCTAAGCAGACCTTGGGTGCAAATTCTGCATCCAATCCTACAACACACAGAGGAAACTCCACTCCCAAGCGCTCTAACACGCCCAGATTCATAGAATCAGAGGTGAGGAGGACACAACATCTGTCCCAACACCCGGAGTAACTGGGACCAGAGGGACCCAGGGACACAGGAACTCCACCAGCACAGTGGCCCAGGTTCCTTCTGGTCTGTCTGGGCTGGTGCCCTGAACAGACCTTGGGTGCAAACTCTGCAGTGAGTCTCATAATACCCAGAGTAAACTACTCCCAGGTGCTCTCACAGGCCCAGGATCATAGGATCCCAGAATCACAGAATCACAGAGACAGCTTGACTCTGAGGAGTTCTAAACAACCAGGATCACAGGAAGGACAGGCCCCAGTCAGATTTAGCCATGGCAGGTAGCACTAGAGATAACCAGATGGTGGGAGGCAAGCATAAGAACATAAGCAACAGAAACCAATGTTACTTGGCGTCATCAGAACTCAATTATCCCACCATAGCAAATCCTGGACATGCCATCAACATGAAAAAAGCAAGATTCAGGTCTGAAATCATTTCTCATGATGATGATACAGGACTTTAAGAAGGACATAAATAACTCAAGGAAGTACAGGAGAACGCAAGTAAATAGCTAGAAGCCCTTAAAGAGGAAATACAAAAATTCCGTAAAG
>NC_045030.1:10913230-10915111 GCF_008632895.1 Mastomys coucha | reverse complement strand
GAGGTCCGGGATTTATTTTCTGTCTGTGTTCACACATGGTTATGGAGTTGTCTTGGTATTTCTTTATCTATTATAGTTACAGGGTGGCCCTCTCTAGTTTTGTTGATTGAAATGATTCTTGTTCCCCAGTGGAACACCAGGCCAGCTGACAATATTAGGTGGGCAGGCCTCAGAAGCTGATTTTCTTTTCTTGCCAAGTACCAGTCAAATTTCCAAATTTTTCTGCAGGATGATTTAGGACTAGTTAACTACATCAAAGTTTTACATGATTAACAAAGAACAATGCATAAAAACAGATTGTAGGAATCTTGCCTAAAGTCAATTAGATATATTATAAAATATAATCAGTATATCAAATTAAAAGACAGTTACACCTTGAAAATTGTTAGGTGCCATACCTTTAAGCTGTACCTCAAATTGCAAATGGAAACTTTTCCATAGGTTTATGTAATTTTTAAATTATCTGATTCCTGCTGGAAACATTTTATAAGAGACCAATATATATAATTTTAACAGTATAATTGCAGTACATTGCCATCTAATTCCCATGTTTTACTCACAATTATATAAATCTCCAGCTATTTAGCTTTAGAGAGGAAATCAAAAGGCCTGTCTGAAATCAAACATGTGATACCCCAAGTTCTCAACTATGTATTCTACATTTATCATTAAGAGTAAAGTACACAATTGTAGTCTTTAAATTTATGCTAAAATGAGAGTTTCCAATCTCATTATACAATGTGGGTTTCTTTAATCTACTTTTGAAATTCAGAAAGCATTTAATTAAAAAGTATCCTGAAAACTGGAATAATATTTTGGGAATTAAAATAATGAGATTCATAAATGAGTATTTTACTAAAGAAGAGTTTCCCTCTTTTCTTTATAACAAAGAAATTGACTCCTTGACAAAGTTTTAAGACCTTTACAATGGGTTTATGCTCAAAAAAAAGAAAAGATTTATTTTTATTATGATATGTATATGCCTTTAAAAAGGTTTATTTTTAATTTTGTTTGTGGGGTTATTGTGTGTGGCTTTAGTTCCCCATACAGGGGCCAGAAGAGTGTGTCATATTCCCCTAGAGCTTACAGATGGCTTATAGCCTGAAGTGGATGCTCTATAAACCAAACTTGAATTTTCTGGAAGAGTATTTTTTTTTTAACAAGTAAGCTCTTAATCACTGAGCTGTCTCTTCAATCCCAGTTTGTTTTTATTTCTAAGCAACAGACCATAGCTTATTCTCATTAGCCTAAAGTCCTTTTAAGTGTTTTTAAGCCAAAGCTTTAGTACCTATTCTATTAGAATGGCTATAATTTAAGAATAACAACAATACATTCCTGGTATGATACCACCATACCACTACTTTAAAAGACAATTTGGTAGCTTTTAAAGTCAGCATATATTTACTATGTGACCAAGTGATTTCACTCCTACATACCTATCAAACTAAAATTGAAACACATACCAAAACCTATACGCATATTTTATTTTTATTTTAAATATTTATTTTATGTATATGAGGGTTTGCCTGATAATATATATGTATGCCATGTACATTTCATGCACTCTCAAAGGCCAGAAGAGGGAATTAGTTACTGGTGGTCATGAGCCCACATGTTGGTACTAAAAACTAAAACCAGATCCTCTGCAAGATCAGCAAGTACTGTTAACTGCAGAGCCGTTTCTCTAACACCCCTCCATATTTTTTTTGCATGTAAATTTTAAAAAAAATTGTGTATGTGCATATGTGTGTATGCAGGAGTGCAGACGTTTGTGTAAGTGAATTGCATGTGTACATGTGCATATGCATGTGCATGTGGAGGCCTCTAGCATTCTTCAAAAGCTAGCCACTTTTTTTTTTTTTTTTTTTTTTTTTTTTTTTT
>NC_045030.1:10902501-10912356 GCF_008632895.1 Mastomys coucha | reverse complement strand
GGGGAGCACACTCATAGAGGCAAAAGGGAGGGAGGAGAGGGAGGTTCTAGGATGGGGGGCTTGTGGAGGGATAACCAGGAAGTAGGATATCATTTGAGATGGAAATGAATGGAATGATTAAAAAAAAATTTAGCCGGGCAGTGGTGGCACATGCCGTTAATCCCAGCACTTGGGAGGCAGAGGCAGGTGGATTTCTGAGTTCAAGGCCAGCCTGGTCTCCAGAGTGAGTTTCAGGACAGGCAGGGCTATAGAGAGAAACCCTGTCTTGAAAAAAACAAAAAAAAATATTTTTTTAAATGACAGCTTAATATATGGGTTTGTATTATTGTCCCACAAAAACACTATGTACTAGGTGACTTAAAAACAAAATGTATTTTCTCAGAGGTTGAAGAGATAGCTCAGAGGATGCTCTTCCAGAGGTCCAGTGTTCAATGTAGTTGTTACCATATTGTAGCTTGCAATCATCTAATGCCCTCTTCTAGCATGCAGGTGCAGATAGAATACTCAAATACATAAAATAAATAAATCTTAAAAAAAAAACACAACAAAACAAACTATATTTTCCTCACAGTTCTGGAGGTTGGAAACCAAATGCCAACTATCAAACTAGGATTGGATCCTCTTGAGACTTGTCTCCTTGGCTGGCAGATTACTACCTCACGGCTACTTCTCAAATGTTTGTTCACTGTCTGCATTGGACTTTTTGAAAGGATAAAACCATGTCATTTCTTGAGATAAACTTTAGGCTAGTTTATATTGTGCTCTGTGTTTGTAATGTATAGAAGTCATGGTTACTTATATATTTTCCACTTCTGATTTTAAACCAGCTGAAGGTTTATTTTAAATATTTAAAATTATGGAAGATTTTGACTTTCCATTGGAATACTAATAGTGGGAAATATTGCAAATACTAACTGTGAATTGCATATGAACCATATTCCTGATTTTAAAAATAATTTTGAAGTAATATTGGACTCTTGGAAAAAACAAAATGGTACAGTGAATATGCCCTTTCTTGAATTTCCCTAACAGTGACATTTTATTTAACCATAACAAGAAATCAAGACACCTCAATTCCCTTCGATAGTTCTCTTGTGTCCTCTTCAGTTAGTCCTCTTCCCATTTAAAAAATGTATTCATTTTATAATTTTCATTTTATTCATTTTCAATTTTCTTCTTCTGGATTTATATATTTTATGTGTGTGTTTTCCCTGCATTTATTTATATAAAGCATGTTCATATTTGGTGTCTACAGAGGTCAGAAGGCATCCATTTCCCTGGAACTGGAGTTACTCATGGTTGTGAGCCACTCTGTAGGTGCCAGAAAACAAACACGGATCCTCTGCAAAAGAGCAATAGATGCTCTTAACTACCATGATTTTGTCCATGATTTTGATTTTTATGTGTATGGTTGTTCTTCTTGTATTATGTGTGTCATTGTACTACTTATATGCCTGGTACCCACAGAGGCCCAGGTATCAGAACCCATGGAAGTGGAGTTTCAGATGATTTTGAATTACCAAGTAGATGTTGGAAATTGAATTTTGACCCTCTGAAACAGCAGCCAGTACTCTTAACTGCTGAGCTATTTCTCCAGCCCAAAGATTTATTTTTATTATTTTTTAATTATGTATCTATGTGTGGGTATGTGCATATGAGTGCAGGTGCCTGTGGAGGGCAGAAGAGGACATTAGATGCCCTGGAGTTAGAGTTAGAAGTTGTTGTGAGCCATCTAATGTATGTGCTATAATATACCATCTGCACAAGCAGTGCTCTTAGCTGTTGAGCCATATTGTCATTTCCCTCCTCCAAGTTTTTCTGAGTTCCTTCACTATAGCTTAGTTTTATCTGTTCTTGCATTTCATGTAAATGGAATCTGGAGTTAGACTTATATAAGATGTGAAATATAAAATATATAGAAATCAAATATAACAAATTCACATGAAAGATTTCTGGGTATTTTTACTGTGGATTTTAGTCTTCTGAATTGATAGTCCCATTTTTAAACATGTAATTATGTTTTCCCCAAATACACTGCTGCTCTTATCTCCCTCAGAGGTTCTTTGGGAGCATTGGAAGAAGTTAAAACTGTCCATATCTTTCAATTTATTTTAATTATGCTCTTCTTTTACCTTGTTTGGGCATTGTTGTATTTTAGTTGTTGTTTTAATATTTGTTCCTTTGGGATTTTCATTTTGAGAGAGGGAGAAAACATTCTCAAGAGGAGTCGAGGAAGGGGAAAACAATATCTAAATTTATTATATGAAAACACTTTTGAATAAGAAAAAATACCTGTTTTGAGTAGGACATTCATTGTGTTATTCTGTGTGATGTAAAGTCTTTTGATAATGAATATTCTCTAGGAACACATGTCATTTAGCTCTCTGTCCTTCCTTCCATAGAAAGTTTATTTTTGTTGCATTATCCTGCATAGTTAGTTTTGGTTGCTATATACCCCCATTCTCTTCTACAATTCTGTTTTTCTTTTCTGCTGTACATTTTCACCCCTGCTTTTCCTCCTTCTACTTGCATACCTTCCATGCCTCATGCTGTAAGCCTTCATTTCCATCCTTCATGGACCCCTTTCTAGTTTCCTTTAAGTATGGATAAAGCCGTATATCACTTTTGTAAACCTTTTATCAAAAATACAAAGAAATGAAGGAATAAGGCTGTTCATTCTAGAAAATGACTGCATATTATTTAAAGGTACCCAGAAATATTAATCTTTGTTTTTTCTTCTGTGTGGCTCCATCTCCTTGGTTTTTGTTATTTTTGTTTTTTGTTTTGTTTTGTATAGCCTTGTGGTTTTCATTTCTTTGTCACTCCTACCACTGCCCATGTTTCTATTTTCTTTTCTCATTTAGTCGTCTCTCTCTTTTTATTCATTTTATTAACATTTATTTCCATCCTTTTCCATCTTCTATCCTTGAAAATCCTATTTAACTTCTTTCTTCCTTTACCCTACTTTGTTTTCCTGTTTGCAGCTTTGAAGTTGCTGGCTGCTTTTTTCTTTCTTTTTTTTTTTTGAGAACATTAGCATCATTACTATCAGTAATATTATCAAAATTATTTGCCTTTGTTTTACCCCCAGATTTGGAGCTTGTGTGCATATATATCCTGCAGTAGAGCATTATCAGAAATTAACTCTACATTTAGTGCTTGGCGTATGGGGGTAGTCCTTTGGAAACTTGACCTTTCTTGACTCTAAGTCAGCCAGAGTGAGGCTTGGAACCTATATTTACCATCTTGGCCACATTTTAAATCTTTGTTGTCCTGTTTCCTCATCTATTCATTGCAAATGACAGAATCTACCTTAGAGTTTCCCTGGACATCAAATGGATAATGGATATCAAACATCCAAACCCTTGCTAGTAGTCATGCAGAATTTATTTACATCCTTTGCCCCAGGCTTGCTTTGTTTCCTTACAGGGTCAGAAGGTCAGTGTTCCTAGGGAGCATTAAGTAGACACTAGGACTATCCCAGGCTATCATCACTCATGTTGCAGGTTTCTTATATTTTCCTTTGAAATCAATTACAACATATATCAGAACAAGCCTACAGATTTTGCCACTGATATTGTGTTCTACCAACAAGCCATTAAGTCATCCATGTGGTACTGGTCCCAATTATTCTTTTATGTATTATTTTTAACTTGGGCAACTACAGATAGTTTTTAAAATCTTCTAGTATTTAAGCAGGAGGGTTTATGATGTCTTGTTTTCTTTTAGCAAATTTACCTAATCTCTTTTAGGAAGAATGTCAATCAGTGATAGACTGGCAGCCTTGCTAACACTCTGGTGTGCAGAACTTGTAGAGATTTCATAGCATTGTCATTTGTCTAGTTAAGGGAAATTAACATAGCTATTTTGTTTATTGTAATGCTATTTCTTTTGCAACCCATCCTTGTTTCTCCTTTCTGCTCTTGCCATGAAATCTTTTCTAAGGGGATTTATTTGTCTACAGTTGCTTCTACTTGGTGATTTTCTTCCACCTGACTTTACAGGGAAGTTACTTTGGCATTTACATTTCAAAAATAGATAAAACCTCTGTATGTTTAATTCTAGTCTAATTGACCTTTATTAAAGCTTTGCTTCTCACTGATATGTAATGGGGACACTACTGTGTGCTCTTAGCTTTCTATTTACTATATATTACCTGTGCAGTAAATTTGCCCTTCTTACTTCACTTTGTCCCCTTCTCCATTCCTTAGGGGTTTCTTTGAGTTTTTCAGTTGGGATTTTTTTTTAAAGATTATTTTTTATTTATTTTATGCGTATGAGTACACTGTAGCTGTACAGATTGCCGTGAGCTATCATGTGTGTAGCTACTGGGAATTGAACTCAGGACCTCTGCCAGCCCCGCTCGCTCTGGCTGCTCACTGCAGCCCGCTCACTCCGGTGTAATTCACTGTAGCTATCTTCAGACACCCCAGAAGAGGTCATCAGATCTCATTACGGGTGGTTGTGAGCCACCATGTGGTTGCTGGGATCCGAACTCAGTACCTTCTGAAGAGCAGTGTTACCCGCTGAGCCATCTCGCCAGCCCCTCTGGGATTTTTAAAACTTGATCATACTCACTTCCATAGTCCTTTCCTGTCCAGCCCTCCTTATAAGCACCCCCCTCCTGAAGTAAAAATAAAAATAAGGGGGAAAAGCCCAATTTGTGTTACCTACATTCACTGGAGTATGGTTAAACTCTTACTGGCCTGCCCCTTAAATAGAATTGACTCCATCTCCTCCTGGACCCCTGTCAGAAGCCATCAATGTGGAGGGCTACCCCTTCAACACCTCTATCACACTTTTCAGAGTTCTCTTCGGTGGATTCCTGTCTATGCTGTTGCTTTTGGGGGGAGGGTTGAGGGGCCTTCTATGTTCTTCCCTCTCAGCTGTGCATCTGCAGTAATTGATATCACAGCAAAAGTAGCCCCCTTCACAGCAGGAGAATGGAGTTTCTGGCAACAGCACAAACCATGAACATGTTCATTTAGAATTTTAGGATTGGCAGATATTGGAAAGAAAGATGGTGATGAGACTTGAGAGATTCAAAAACGAGGGTAAAAGGCTGGAGAGATGGCCTGATAGTAGCAGTTAAGGTGTTCCTGTAGAAGGCTAGGATTTAGTTCTTGGCACCCACATCAGGCACTTACAACTGCTTCTAACTCCAGTTTCAGGGGGCCCACAGCCTCTTTCTGCTCTACGTGGGTACCAAGTATCAACATGGGGACATGCATGCATGTAGGCAAAGTATTTATACACATAAAATAATATTTAGAAGATAGGAAAGGTCTTTTGGGGGGGTATAGATGTGGAACATCAATTGGATTACCTTTTAGGTTTTGTTTTTCAGCAGTCTAAAGAAAGGTAAGACATCTTTTTCCACTGCTGTTAGTTGTCAGGCCATTTTGCTAAGACACTAATACAATAGTGAGACTTAACTACGTTGGCTTGACTGTGTATCAGAGTGCTAAGTCAGTGCATAAGGCTCATGTATAAGCATAGTATTATAATCATTACCTGTTAGCTACCAGTTGACTTTTGTCCTCTCTTGACCTCCTCTGAAAGTTCCTGTTTATTAGTCTTTCTCTGACTGCTGCCACCACTCCACCAAGACTAGCCTCCTTGAATATATCTCTACTGGCAATCTGATTCTCTTTTCCTGTTGCATTATCTGCTACAGGTTAGCTTTAGAATCCTTCAACTTCCTTTGCATGGCCTAGGGACCTTTTAGTCCTTTTTGCCTTTCTAGTCTGGTCATCTCTGCTGCCATGATTCCACTCAGTCATTAGGTGCACAGAATTACTTGCAGCTTGTAACCCAGTTACAGAAAACATTCATGCTGGAACATTGCATAATATTTCCTTCATTACCTGTGTCTTTCTTGATCTTCCATCCCTTTTGCGACCCACTTTGATTATGGTGTTTGTTCTCTATACTATCTTTTAAAATTGCGTTTGTTTAAATAAAATGTATTATTTTAAAACTTATTTGTGGGTGTGTGTACACATGTGTGGAGGTCAGGACAACTTGTAGAGTGGGTCTCTCCTTTTACCTTGTGGGTCTGAGTATTCCAACTTAGGTCATCAGGCTTGCAACAAGCATCTTTTTCCACTTGATCATTTCAAGGTTTCCTTATATGATCAGTGCATTTTCTCAAACCCCAATAATAATTTTTGTATCCTCCACTGAACAAGTGTAACTAGAGCTTCTGTGATAGCCCAAGGGATTTGGCTAAGTTTCCTCTCAACTGCCTCAGTTTTTTTTAATTTTAATTAATTTATTTTTAATTATTCCCTTTATATCCCACTCACTGTCTCCCTCCAGATCACCCTTTCCCATGCTCCTTCCCCTATTACCTCCTCTCTCCTCTGCTGTCTTAGTCTTTTACCTTGAAACCTTGGGTTACTATTTCACTTCACTTCCAGAACCTTGACTTCTATAAGAAAAGGATCACAGTCTGACCTACTTTATAAGAGTAAACGAGGTAAGCAGTATAAAAATAAACAATACATTGGAGGGTCCATTAGCACTTGGGAAACCTGAGGCAGGGGGGATTATGAGTTCAGGCAGGCTAGGCTCTGTAATGAGACCTGATCTAAAGCCCCTACTTTCAAATAATAAAAAAAAAATCAATGTTGGTTATTTTTATTTAGTTTTCAATACTTAGTGCCTGGTATAATGCCTGATGAAGGACAAGCATTCAGTAATATATGCTGAGAAGCACATTGCTTTTTAAAAAAAAGTTATGCTGTATTTGTGCATGGGCAGATGTATTTAGCATGATGGGTTTATGGTCAGAGAACTTTACTTTTGAGATATGTTGATTAGCAACATGATTGTCATTGAAAACATGGACTGTTACTCTTTTATCTACCTCAAAACTTTAAATGTAGCACTTTTTCTATACCTTGACTGGTTTATATTGTTTTAGTAAGGGAGACTGTCGGCTGCAAATACCTACTTTGTGATTTAGTTGTTGATATATTTCTGGGTATTGAAATACTTAGGGACCACTAGGCTATTCCAATGTACTAAGGGACAAAGGGGTTTTGGTTTATTGGCTAACTACTAGAATTATAACCATATTGACTATGGCAGTTTTTAAGCTTGATGGTTAGTAACATAATTTCTCTTGGATAGCTTGGCTTTCATGTTTTAATTTTAATATAAATATAGAATATCAGGGAATAATTTTATTCATATGTGTGAATTTATGCACACACATGTGTATAAGATTGCTTGTGAAAGCCAGAAAATATATCAGATTCCTTCAAGTTGAGAGTGATGTTTGTGAGAAGCCTGACATGGGCTAAGATCCAAACATCAGATCCTAAACTTGCCTGCTCTCCAGCCCAAGGAAATCTTCCCACAGTGGTTCTGGACCTCTTTTTTTTTTCTCTTTTTTACTAATAGCAAGTGTACTTTAATTGCTTTGCTCCATAGATTCTATAAGAATATGAAGACAGTATTTTAATTTGTAGCCTATACTGACTTATATATTATTCAGTTTTTATAAATTTCATATTCTCCCCAGAGCTATAGTATACATACTTTTCTTAATCTTTTAAATAGTGCTTCAATATCCTAGTGCCAATTGTCTAATTTTTGCTAAAAGGTGAACAACAAAAAAGTGGTTTGTACCAGTTATATAGTTAATTGGTGATTGAGATACAAGAATATTCCCACATTTGAGATATTTTCCTTTTTCCTTTTATGCACTGTAAAGTCCCATCTTGAAGCATAATAAAAATAAGTTTATGAATGCTTATGGTATCTATACGAGTACATTTCTTCTTAAACCACAAATTTAGTCATAAAAATTGGCAGGTGAATTACAGATTTATGTTATTTTTTTTTATAATGTAAAAATTCCTGTGGAAATCATCTTCCTATAATTTATCCCTCTGGTTAGTCACTCATTTAACTTACTGATAATCTCTTAGTTCAACAATCTAAATGAGACTCAGAATTTTTATAAGCTGAGTTTCTCTAAGATATGAATATTTAAACATAGTATCCATAGAAACACAAATTTGTCAAAAATGGGGAAGAAAAGAACTAGAATTTAGAAATTGGGACTTAAGCATTGATTTTAATATGTACTCTCACTTCCACAATCCCAACTGAAATGACTGCAAAGTTTAAAAAGAAGAAATTACTTTCTTGTTGGAAGCTGTAGTGGTGATAGGGATGGGGAGGTGGGGAGATATAGAGGATTCATGTACATGGGACAAATTTTTGAGGAACTGCTACTTAACTGAGTGTAGATAGGGGTGCATTCTAAATATACACCAAAACTAACATGTCATTTCACATGACTAAAAAAACTGACTCAGGGGTCAGAATAATATGCATGAGACTTTTAATCTGGTTTATGTTTGCAAATGTTGATGATGGCTTAAGATAACCACCAGAAGTACAGGAATACACTGAGCTCAAAGCACAGCTTGCAAGTAGGGTCTTTCTGTGACACAAAGCAATAGTACACAAAGAACTAGCCACTTTGTTCCTGGAATAAAGATCAGGCCAATCTATGAAATGTTTATATGAAAAAATTAAAAGGAAGATTTTCCTGCTAGGAAATTCATGGCCCTCTCCCCAATTCTTTTTCCATGTCACACCTTAATTTGTATCAGTTACACTCTAAGAAAAGGGGTTTTAGGAGCATCAGGATGGATGGGGAAAAATTCACTATTTAAGGGGGAACCAAACCTGGTAGACTGTTCAAGAATGAATGACGAAACCCAATATGAAATTTCTGAAAATATACTATAACATATATGGAAAAAGGTTCAAGAAAACCCTAAAACAATAACAACAGAAAGGAATCTCATTTCAAAAGTATGTTTTGGGGGCTGGAGTCAATGATAGCTCAGCAGTAAGAGGACAGTTTGCTTTTGTAGGAAACCCCATTCAGTACCTAGTACCCATGTCAAAGCAGCTCCAGGGCATCTGATACTCTCTTCTGGATTCCTAGGGTACTTGCACTCAATTACACACCCTCACCCCCTGCATACATATTTAATACATACAATAGGGCTAGATGTATGCCTTTAATCCCACTACTTGGGATTGGGAGCAGAAGTATGCTGATTCTAAGTTTGAGACTAGCCAGGGCAGCTTAATGAGAGCCTGCCACAAACAAACAAACAGTGTGTTTTCTCTAAGAAATGACTGTTTTGGGTTCCGATGTAAGCTGTGTTTTCTCTTGAACAAGTGGAAGTTATACAAAGAAAGCAGTGAAAGCCGAGAAGCGAGAGCTACAAGAGGAAACAGAACAGAAAGAACAAGTTAAAATGCTGCTGAATGAGAAGTGCAGGTTGCTGCAGAATGAAAATAATGTAAGCAAACTACAGATTGCACCATGTGAAGAAAAAAAATGGGAGAATGGAATATTAGGAAGACAAATGAAAGTATCTCTTAAAAGTCAAGTCTAAGAATGACAAGATGACAGTTTAGAAAGGTGGAGATTCAAAGCCAAGCAGATTAAGCATACTGTAAGAAAATAAAATACCGAATAGCTGAGAAGCAACTAAAGAAGTGTTTAACATCCTTAGTTATCACGGAAATGCAAATCAAAACAACCCTGAGAGTCCACCTCACACCAGTCAAAATAGATAAGATCAAAAACTCAGGTGACAGCAGATGCTGGAGAGGTTGTGGAGAAAGAGGAACACTCCTTCATTGCTGGTGGGATTGCAAGCTGGTTCAACCACTCTGGAAATCAGTCTGGCAGTTCCTCCAGAAATTGGACATAGTTCTACCAGAGGACCCAGCTCTACCACTCCTTGGCATATACCCAGAAGGTGCTCCAACATGTAATAAGGACACATGCTCCACCATGTTCATAGCAGCCTT
>NC_045030.1:10901799-10902127 GCF_008632895.1 Mastomys coucha | reverse complement strand
TCCTGAGTGAGGTAACCCAATCACAAAAGAACACACATGGTTTGCACTCTCTGATAAGTGGTTATTAGGCCAGAAATTTGGAATACACGAAGTATAATCCACAAACCACAACAAACTCAAGAAGAAAGAAGACCAAAATGTGGACACTTCATTCCTTCTTAAAAGGGGGAACAAAATACCCATGGAAGAAGTTGCAGAGACTAACTATGGAGCAGGGACTGAAGGAAGGACAATCCAGCCTGATATAGCTGTCTCCAGAGAGGCTCTGACAGTACCTAACTAATACAGAAGTAGAGGCTCACAGCCATCCACTGAACTGAGTACAGGG
>NC_045030.1:10891284-10898207 GCF_008632895.1 Mastomys coucha | reverse complement strand
ACATATTCTGATAGTTTTATACTACAGTAATACAAAGACTGATAAGTGATATATGGGAAATTATAAAACACTGCTAGAGAAGGGCAGTGGTGGTACATGCCTTTGATCCCAGCACTTGGGAGGCAGAGGCAGGCAGATTTCTGAGTTTGAGGCCAGCCTGGTCTACAGAGTGAGTTCCAGGACACTAAACTGTCCTAATGCTGCAACACTTTACTACAGGTCCTTATGTTGTGGTGACTTATTTTGATTCTCTATAAGTGTTATTTTGCTATTATGAATCCTAATTTAAATCCATGATAAGCAGCATATCTGATATATGACCGCCAAAGGGCGCTACTGAGCCACACTGAGGATTGTTGCTCGAAAGGGACGAGCTGCATTAATAAATACCGTGAGCCAACAGAGTCATCTATGTATCTTTTAAGAGGAACAAGTTTGTGACCAGAAATTCTATAACCACCCAACATACCACTTGAAGATATATTGCAGCCAATTAAGAAATTAAATAAATCAAGCCAGGCATGGCAGTTCACACCTTCAATCCCAGCACTTGGGAGAAAGAAGCAGGTGAATTTTTGAGTTTGAGGCCAGCCTAGTCTATAAAACAAGTACCAGGACAGCCAAGACTATACAGAGAGACCCTATAGCAAAAAAATTTTTTTAAAGCAAAAAAAGAAATTAAATAAGTTAACCACTCAATCAATAGGTAATTAGGAAATAGAAATAAAATTTAAAACATAATTAAACATTTTAAGCGTTTATTGAAAAACAGAAGCATAACAAATAGACTCCATATGTAATATAGAAACAAAAAATAACATACTAGTTTTGTTCAGATAAATTTCAACCATTACTAATGTATGGAATGCTTGAAATTGTTTCTTAAAAATTACAGTAATAGTTAAAATCTGTTGATCAGGAGGGGAAAGAAATTGTCTCTATATCATGTTTATCACCTTTACGACCTCTAAATGTTTTTCATTTAACTCCTCTTTAAAAATATATGTTCTTTGTAATTCTTGGGAAGCTTAGAAGGATCTAGATTAATTTCAAGGCCAGCCTGGGCTATATAGAAAGCCTTGTTTAAAATTAAAAGGGGAAAATGATGTTAAATTATTTTGAGTTAAATGACCAGGCTATTAAAAATCTCCCATTTATTACCGATCACATTTTGGCGGCATATAAGTCTTAAGTATGAGAATTCCTTTTTTAATCAGAAAACTAAGTTACTTAGGATAATATGCAGATTAGTATAGGTATATGAGAACACTTATATAAAACATACCATCAGTAGTGGGTTTTAGGTAATAAAAATGGGACCTTTCCTCATTCCTTGTCATATTATTTGTAATGCATTATGTATCTTTATAAAGGGGACTTTCTGAAAATAAAAGATATAAATGTAGCATAATAATAATTATAATTACAGGCAAAAGTTAATGAACCATTTATTTAGCTTAAGGCATCAGAGAAGACACAATGAAACATTGGAGTGCAAAGCAAAAAGTTAAGTTTAAAAGCCCAGTTATATAAAGCAACAAACTAAAGCAATTTGAATCAGCCCAAGCAGCCCAAGAACTGTCTAAAGCAAACATATTTCACACTTGTCTGCTTTGAAAAAAATACAGAAAAAATGAATTTAAGTCACAAATTCAGGGGGAGTAAGGTAGTTTATATGCTAGCGAAGCAACTACTGTAGAAAATATTAGCAAAATTAGCTCAGGAATGGATTAGCCAATAACTATGGAAATATTAGAAAACTGACAGAAAGTCACTACTGTGGTAGGATTCCAGCCTTGCATTTTACTGTTTCTATCTTGTTTTGTTTTGTTTCCAATTAGGAATCCTGAAAACTTAACACTAAGCAGGTATAAATCTCGACGTTAGATATGAATAAAAGCCCTCCAAAACAAAATCCTTTGTCTTTTAAGACAAAGTGGCATATTTTCTGCCTTTGAGCTTTAATTATAGACATAGCTGACATTTATTTATTATTTCTGCTTTGTATTTTTGTTAAGTGCTGCTGACTGAAACCAGGAACTTCTGCATGCTAAACATACACTGTTCCAGAGAGCTATACCACTACCACTGCCTTTTAAAATTTTAAGTGCTCTAAAAGGAATGCCAGGGTTCAGAGAGGCAGTGCCTGTTAATGAGTTTGAAGGGCCCTGTGACTGTGGACTAACTTCACTAAATGGCCTAGGGATCACTAACAGCAAGTTAAATTTCTGTACCACTGGCTGCCCTAATGAGTCTGATACATCTAAAATAGGACAATGGACACACTAAGTACTATATACCAAAAGGTGGGAGGGGTCAATAATTCTTTGAAGCTCAAAAAAAAAAAATACATATTGCTTAAGTACAAAACTATTTACAGGGAACTGGAGATGGCCCAGCTGATAAGAGCCCATACTAATTTTGCAGAGGACAGAGTTCAGTTCCCAGCAGAGTTCTGTTCCCATATTGGTTGGCTCATAGTTGCTTGTAATTCCATTTCCAGCAGATCTGATACCCTCCTCCTGATCTTTAAAGGCACCTGCATTCACATGGTTTTGTTTGTTTGTTTTTTGTTTTATTGTTTTTTGTTAAAGCTGGACATGGTAGTGCTAACCTTTAATCCCTAAACTTTCAAGTAAACAGAGGCAAGTAGATCTCTTGAATTTGAAACCAATCATATCTACATAGTAAGACCTTGTATCAAAAGAAACAAACAAAAAGAAAAACCCCATAGAAAACAACAGAAAGTATTTATAAAATGGCCCAAATCTCACACATTTACAGAATATCTATTTTTAAGGATTCCTTACCCCTAATCATGGACTCTGTAAGTAAAAATTGCTGTTTTTGATTTAGGTCATTCAGATAGGACTATACTGCTCACTCCCATTCTTGAAAAAAATGTGGTGAAGTGTTCTGCACGTTAAAGTATATAATATACTACAACCATTTACCATAAAAAGGTAGCAAAAAAAAAAGTAAGTTACAGAAATAGTTTTCCTGTAGAAATAACATTCTTTGGAAAGGAAAAATACTTTCATTATTTGTAGATCCTATTTATCTGGCTGAATGTGTATTTACAGATGCAAGTGGTAATATGCTTGCTTGTGAGTGCTGCAGACAGAATCTAGGACCTTTAAAGAATCAGGCAAATGCTCTCTACTACTGAGCCATACCCTCAGCTCAAGATACAATTTTTCATTCGTGCCTATCTTTGAAATGCTCAACTGGCAGTGTCACTTGGCAAGGGCATCATTGATTTCCCTCTTTCATTAAGCTAAGGTAACAAGAAAGGTAAATGGGAGAGAATACTGAAATACAGTGAAAAATACAGAGTTTTGAAAAATGCAATTAAGGGTATACCTACCCACATAGTATGGCTAAGGTAGCATTTCCCAAACTGGTATTTTTGGAGAATTTGTGGTTGAGTTGTATATCATATTAATCTCTAAGAAAATAAAGAAGTGTCTCTTCTTGGGTATTTATGGTACATGCTAATACATCAAAAGACACATCAAACCTTAAAATTTGAAACAGATAAAAAGACTAAATAGGAATTTATATAACTATTTTCCTAAAATGTATATTCATAAAACCTTGTTTTGTACAGTATTCTAAAAGGTCAGGCCCCTATAGGTTGAAGGATGCTTTAAACAATATCTAATTAATTAAATGGGAAAAAGATACACAGTTCAAAATTTTTCAAGTTTGTGTCTTGAGTACTACAGTAAAACCAAGCTTGTTACATCCTATTATCTTTTCTAGTTCTGTTAAACATAGCTTATTTATACTTAAAACTTTTTCTTCAAAAGACCGGATTCTCAAACAAGGGGGACAATCTATGATATATTCTGTTATTTATATAAAGTACTGTCAGTTTTCTGGTAAGGCTTGCCATACTTTATATTTGGCACCTAAAAGCAGAGTACATATCCCATTATTTTTTGCCTTAGCTTTTAAATCAGAGAGGGGGCATAATGGCTTATTCTCTATTACTTTCCTAATATCATTTTCCATCCCATATATTATAATTAACTTCCCCAAAATGCTAATGAAGTTAGTTACTGATTTATATGTCAAGAAGTCTTTGCTTACTTCCTAAGCAGTATTCTAAGATTGAGGGTTAAGTATAACAAAACTGAAGTTTGAAAGCTTACAACATAGTAAGTGATAACTGATAAACATACAAATATATTTAAAACATGCTAAATAAGTGCTATGATTCCAATAAACAAAAGGATTATTTGTCCCTTTAGTTTGGTAGTCAGAGATAACATTTCTGTGAAAGTAACTTGAGCACAAAGCCAGGAAGGTAAGCCATCTTTTCTAGATGCAGTTTTACAGCATGAAAGAGACCTTTCATTTCTCACCCAAAAATGGGGTTTGTAGATATGAGTATGTATATTGCCCCACTACAGTAAGCTTCATTAACACAAGTATTTTTCTAAAGTCTGAATAAATTTCCAATGTCTGAAAGGACTGCCTTTACTAAGTTCTTCCATTTCTAGCATGTTGATGTTGATATCTTCTGAAGAAATCTGCAATGTGAATGAACCACTGCTATGCTATGATGTATTGAGGTCTGAAGAGCTTCACAATTACATTTTAAGTTCAGATTCAAGACTCTCAGTGGTTCACACTCAATTTTACTTGGCTCTTAGCACTTGCAGCACCTCCAGAGTCTTTGCTCCCATTTTACTGCAGTCCAATCAGGGGGAGATGTATTAAGGAGAGATTTTGAAGAAGGCATCTTGTCCAGATATTCTCTGCTTTTATGAACTCAGAATAGATTTTTGAGTCGAGATAAACATGTTCAAAATCCTTTGGTTTTGTCAGGCTAACACTTTTTCAAGACTCTTGACTGTGTCCTTTCTTCTTTAAATGTTATAGAGTTGAGAGGTATTCTCCCGCAATGTGGCCAAGACATGAGACAGTGGCTCATTTTTGATTCTGGCAATTTCTTGCACAGTATGCAGGCCCATGCCTGGATGGGCATATTGGCAAAGGCTTTTGGGAACATGGCGAGGCAGAAAGTAAGGAGCATCAGTTTCAATAAGGATTCTCTCCAGTGGGATCTTTTTTAGAGCCTCACGTGCCTGCCAGGCACTAGAATAAGTCAGAACTGCTGTGAAGCCTACAGACATGTTAGGAAAGTACTCTAGTAGGGGCTCAATGAGTGGGTAACTGCCAGTGAAGCAATGCCTGTGGATCTTGTAGTCATAGGGCACACATTTTTTCATGATGCCCAGTAGATCTTCATCAGCATCTCGGCAATGAATCACCAAGGGCATCTTCATAGATACAGCTAACCGTAGTTGTCGCTCAAAAACCCTAAACTGCTCTGGGACAGGTGTGGTGCACTTGTAAGAGTAGTCCAAGCCCATTTCTCCAAAGGCCACAGCCTTGGGGTGGCGCAAGGCATACAAGATGTTCCTTTCATGATGCTCATTGTAGTAACGTGCAAAATGAGGATGACATCCAAAGGCACCCCAAACTAGATCTTCATTCAATAGCTCTTTCCATAGACCATTTCTTAGGGTACGAGGATCACAGAAATCAGAGATGCAGCCCTGAAATTCCTTAGGAAAAGTATAGCTATAAATTTCCCTGAACTCAGCAAAGCTTCCTTGAAAGGACAACTTGGAAAACAGCATATCCAAGTGACAATGAGTATCGATGAAACCTTCCTTTTGGCTTGGATGCAGATGACTCCTTGGGAGGAAATCAGATGCACATGCTCCAGCTCCCTGAACATATGACAGCTCATCCTCTTGATTTGTGTTCTTTGCCTGTGTTTCTGTGCCTTTGGAAGATAAAATTATGCGGGAATTCCAGTATTCCTTTTCATCTATTCCCTGCATATGACCGCTCATCTCTTCAGAGGTCACTGTATAGTAAGAATAGCCAACAGGGATGTCTTTCTTGACTCTCTCATTTGTGGATGTGGTAGTACTACTGCTGCTGTTACTGGGACAATACTGAGAAATTTTGGCATTTCTAGTCCAAGAGTTGGTATAATCATTCCAAGGGCTAAAGTATGAATTAGGCTGTAAGGAGTCATTCTTATTCTTACAGGATAAAGACTGTGAAATGGATGGGAGGCTTGCTGAGAGTGATGCATCCTGAATGAATCTGGTAGTGGTGGTCTTAACATTAGACCTGTAACTTCCTGAAGAGTTGGAGGCCCCAATCATTCCCCTTTCTTTAGACTTTTGGAATAATGAAGAAGAGTTATCCTCACTCTGATATTTTGGGAGTAGAAGGCCTTTTTCATAGCTAATTGCATTTTTGTCACCAAATAACTCCTCACTAGGGGTTTTAAAACCACGTAGATGCCATTTCCTCTCTCCAAAGTTGCCAAGCTTAGGAGGCTTGGATATAAAAGGAAGGTTTCTGGATAGTTGTCTGCCCACCTTAGGATGTTCCATTCCAGCCCTAGAACATGCCCCTTGGGTCATAATAAGCTCTGCTGGTGCTTCAGCTCTGGGCCTAAAGGGCTCTACTTGGGGAATGGTGCGCTCTGCTCTGGGTATTGGAGGCTGCCATATGAGCTTTGGAGGCTCCCCGAGCTTTGGAGGCTCTGCTGCTCTGAGCACTGGAGGCTTTCCTCCCAGCTTTAGGGGCTCCATCCTGGGCTCTGGAGGCTCTGCCCTGGGCATTGGAGGCTCCACCACAGGCTCTGGAGGTTTTGCCATGGGCTCTGGAGGCTCCACTCTGGGCTTTGTAGGCTGCCCTCTGCGCTTTGGAGGCTCCATCCCAGGCTTTAGAGGCTTCCCTCCAAGTTTTGGAAGCTCTACCATCAACTTTGGAGGCTGTCCACTGACTTTCAGAGGCTCTGCCCTGGGCTTTGGAGGCTCCCCGTCGGGCTTTGGAGGCTCCACGTCGGGCTTTGGAGGCTCCACGTCAGGCTTTGGAGGCTCCAC
>NC_045030.1:10885517-10891196 GCF_008632895.1 Mastomys coucha | reverse complement strand
GGCTTTGGAGGCTCCATGTCAGGCTTTGGAGGCTGCCCTCTGACTTTCAGAGGCTCTGCCCTGGGCTTTGGAGGCTCCACGTCGGGCTTTGGAGGCTCCACATCGGGCTTTGGAGACTCCACGTCAGGCTTTGGAGTCCTCCTTCTCCTTCTAGGCTTTGGAGACTGCATTGCCAGAGAGGCTGCAGTCTTAAACTCCACTCCAGCCTTGAGGTAGTCCACTCCAATCTTTGCTCCAGCTTTAAAATGCTCTGCTTCCATCTTAGGAACCTCCAGCCCAGGCTTAAGAGGGGCTCCTGCCATGGATTTTGTACTAGCACAAGGCCCCCCTTTTCCTTTCAGGGAACCAGTTTCTCCCTTTGCCTTTGGTACACCAGCCTCCCCTTCTCCGCTACGGGCAGCAGATTCCTCCTTTCCATTTGAGGCACCAGACTCCTCCTTTTTGTTTCCGGCACCATTTAGCCCTTTTGTCTTTGGAGGCATCCCCTTTCCTTTCAGAGAACCTCCCCTTTCTTTTTGTGTTGATTTTCCCAAGATGCTCTGGATAGTTTTCTGAAAAATCACAGAAGAACCCTGTTCTTGAACTCTGTCCCTCCTCCTCTGAGAGGTTTTTGGTAACTCAGTCTTATTTTGACCTTCCTCTTCAGTTTTAAATTCAGAATTGTGGGAGCCATTTTTGTCACCACTGTAGGCATCCTCTAGAGAAGCCATCTTTAAGAAATTGGGTAGCAATATGAAAAGTCAGTCCCGCAAACTGTAGAAAACTGCCCACTGTAGCAGCTATGGAGGCAGCTCTACTCTCACGCCTGGAATTAAGAGGAGAAACTGAGCTATGGAATTCGCCACAGGGGAAATTTCAGAGTAAACAAAGTCTTCCTGGGCTTTTTGGCCCTAGTACCCCTAGGGCCTTTAGCCCTCACTTAAGTCACTTAACCGAGTCCCCAGGGCAAAACAATTTGCTATGTGAGGGGTTTATAACCCAACACCACTAAAATGGTGCTGGAACTCACGCGGCTCCTTCTGCGACGCCTCAGGAACCTTTTTTCATGTTTCAACCTTGTTCAGGAATTGCCAAAGACCTTCGACCGTACTTTCTGTGTTCTGGAAAAGTTAGAGATGAGGATTCAGGAGAAACTTCACAGAGCGACCGAACGCCAGGACGAGCTTCTCAGAATGACGAGGCTTTCGACTTTTAGCCCCTGTTTCCTGTTTGATGATGAACTTCCGGTGTAGCCTTTGGCTTGGGGTTCAGGGTCCCTCCTCCTGACTTTACCTCTACTGGCTAGGAGGAAAATAGTCCAGCCTCTTTTGTTCCTCTTATTCACAGTGGATAGGCCAGAAGCCTGGAGCACACCCCCTCAACCCTACTTCTTTTCTCAGTAAGCTTTTCTGTTTCTTCTGTTCGCCGCTTTTCTTGTGGCTGGTTATGTGGTCTTAGCTAGACTCCAGTGGTAAGTTGCCACCATTTTTTATGTATTTGCGTTCTGTCTCCACTCTGTTTTCTCCCTACTTGTAGCTTGTTGTCCTTGCCCCCATTATGAATAATACAATTGTCACTTTGAAAACATAGTTTAAACTTATGTACTACTGTTTCTCCCTTACCCCTTAAACCTATGTGCCACCATTCCCACCTCTTTTTACACCCCTTAGATCTATGTACCCCCTTTCCCCTCTCCCCAACTCTTTTTTATTAGGTATTTTCTTTATTTACATTTCAAATTTTATCCCTTCTCCTCACTTCCCCTCCAACCTCCCATCCCATCTCTCCTCCCCCTGTTCACCAACCTACCGACTCCTGTTTCCCTGGGGTTTGCAGTTCCTAACTTTTACAAATTTATTTATTCACTTTACTTCGTAGTATCAGTCGCCTCTCCCAGAATTCCCTCACTCAGACCCCCCATTACTCTCTCCTTTCTCTGAGAAGGGGGAACCCCCTGGGTATCACCCACCCCCAACACACACACACACACACACACACACACACACACACACACACACACACACACACACACGTTTCTGCAGGACCAGGCATTCCTCTCCCACTGAGGCCAGGCACTTTAACAGAAGAAACATACGGTAACAAACTTGAGGCCTCCTGGCAATTTTAATTGGATGTATCTGGTAGTTTCTTAAAGTAAACATTTCATTTATTTTTCTAATTTCTTTTGTATAGTCTTTTTAATGTAAAAATTATTATAAAATGCCAAGTTTGTTTCTTTTCATATTTTCTATTTTATTTCCTTTAAATCCTTTATTTTCTTTAAATTTAAATTTAAATTTATTTTCTTTAAATTCCGTACAGTGTCCCATCTTTCTGTCCTTCCTCCTATGTGCTGTCAACTTCACCTCCTTATTTGTGTGTGTGTGTGTGTGTGTGTGTGTGTGTGTGTGTGTGTCCTGAAAGAGGTTCGTTTGTTGGGATAAAGCTGATATTCCTCGGGTATGTATTTGAGGCTTATAGTTTATTTAGGTAGACATATACAGCCAGCTTTTTTAAATTAGTAATTTTGTTGATTTGTGATTATTTTATTATGTATTAAATTCATGTACTCAGTAGAATCTATTCTTCATCAGATAGTATGTGTCTCATTAATCTGGTTGTGTTCTGTTTTAATAATTGAGGCATTTGGGTATAAAATCTGTGTGAGGTAAGTCTCTATTGCTCTTTAATTTTTGCTGTTGTCATTAATAGTACCTGGCTTATTTTTATCAGGTTTACTAAGAATTATGACAATTCATAATTCCAGTGAAACTGCCAATTGAAATATTTTAGTCTACATATCCAGAATTTAATTCATTTGTAGTCAAGTTCTTCTGTATAATCTTCTAGCAAATGATTTTAGTTTTATATGGATCAAAGTTTTAATTAAAACTGCTTTGTTTATATAATTTTAAATTGTATTACATTTATTAATTTATCTAATATATGTACAAGTTTGTATGCAAGCAGATATGCATATATTCATGTGCCACTGTGTGCATGAACAGAGGACAATTTGCAGAAATGGATATTCTCTTTATAGCATGTAGGTTCCAGGTATTGAATTTCATCCACCTGGCTTCATAATCTCTGTGTCCTGATCCATCTCACTGGTTGTGTGTAGAATTTTTCTTTTCTGCAAACATACATCTTCTTGTTATATTTTCTAACTATAATATTTTAATTAGGTTGTGTTTATAAGTAAATTTTATATTTTTACCTTTTTAGCTTTTGCCTGTCTGCCCATAGTGATGCTTTATTTCTTCCTAGTATTTTTATTTCATCTCTTTTTATATTGCCTAGAACTTCTGATGACAGTATTAATGATACTTTTGCTTGTATTGTCCTGTTCTTAATAGTGGTAGATATATAGCTTAATTAAATATAATGTCAGTTGTTGAGGCTGTTTTAAAGCAGATGCTTTATATTTTAAAGAATTACCCTGGCATTTAAACCATATGGGTTGGGAGATGGTCATGGGATCATTACATTACATTTGCACATGTTACCTAATTTGAAATCATTTTTATATCTGTGAAGAAAATGTTTTTTGTATAGGTGGCTCATAACTGTTAATGGAGTGCTATAAATTGCTTACAATGTAGTTATGATCTCTGTAAAACATTAAGTAGTGAAATTTCTGAGTAGCAGTATTGGAAATTACCCAGGGAGCCTTAAAATCAATGATATTGCAGATAATTTGTTATTATTGAGATGGTGGGAGTGGTTATGTAGGGGTCAGGGTGCAGAGGTGTTGGGGTGTGAAGTGGTCCAAGCATCAGGAGTATAAGAGGTTCTCAAGTGTTTCTAATGTGAAGCAAGCTCAAGATATTGCTTTGTAGTTTATTGGGGTTTTTTTAGTGGTGTATTTATAAGGCATTGGAATTCACTTTCTAAGCTGTCCATCTTTCTAGTATTCTAGGGAAATCAAATTATATAGTCTTTTTCATTTCACACTTTGAAATAATTCATTAGTAAATCCATTTGGTTGGAACATTTGATGGGAATACTTGGGAGAATTTTTTTTACATCATAGCTATTAGCTTATTCACTGTTTTTGATAATTCATGTTAATTATAGAAATTAGTTTTAATGTAAACTGAATTTAAACTATTTTTGTGTGTATTACAAGATGATTTATCTTAAAGTTTTAGTTCTCATAGTGTCTCATTTCTCATTTTATATATTTCTGAATTTTTTATTTATTTAAAGCATTTTTAGATTGACTTTTTGTGATTTTTATTTTTCTTTGAATTTCATCTACCTGTGGTATTGGATTTTTTGCACTCAACTGATTTTCTTTATAATGTATCATTATTTCTTACCTTCTTTAGTATTTCATAATTTAGCTCAGAGTTCCTTTTTTATAAAACTGAGCCTAAATATTTTTATTAATGTATTTTTTGTGGTGCTAGGATCAAGCCCAGGTCTTTGTGTATACTCAGTTGTGTTATATTCTCTATCTTATCTCATCTCTGCCCCACTCATCTTCTCTTTTCCTCTTTATCTTATGCCCCAACCCAGGCTTTTCTTGGAGACAGGGTCTTACCATGTTGTCTAGGTTGGCTTGGAAATCCTGTTCTTAAGTAGGGAGCCTCAGCCTTATGAGTGGCTGGGACTACAAGTGTGTACCATCATGTCCAGCTTCCTAAACAGTTTACATTTCAACTGACCTGTGACACTGATAACCCTTTTTTAATGTCAAGCCTTCTTTGACATTATTGGTAATTTATCTTTCCTAACAGCCTCTCTAGAAATTAATATGTAAGATTTTGACACTCTGAGTTTGTTTTCTTTGAGCCAGAGTTTCACTGCATTGTTCAGATTCCCAATCTTCCTGTACCCCAGGTCCTCTCCTCCTCAGCACTGGGAATGAAGATCCCAGACATTATATCTGTCTTACATTTAGATGTTAGTTCTTGAGTAATCAATGCCTGATTACACCAAACTCTCAGTTTTAAAAGAAAATGTAATTTGTTCTGAGAGATTAGGCTGTTGCTTTAGCCTTATAATTTTATGTCCTATCTTTTTATGGATGATGGACAGACTTCTTCATGCAATACTATTTTGTATCAGTGCTTCACTAGACAATAACCTTTGATAACACTTTAAGGGTAACATAAGAATCAAAAGGAATGTTAAAAACCAGCTTGGACAATGTAGTCAAAAGCAAATCACTCAGTTGGCATGAAAATAATTTTAACTTTTCATTGAAAGCTAAATTTGTACTGTGTCAAGTTATAACAAGTTACCCATCAAAATGTACTTCTTGACTGCTTTGAATTTCTTGATTTTATTTATAACATGATCCTAAATCTAGAAATATAAACATTATATTTTTTCCTTCCAAAACAATTTTTCCTCATGTATCTTTTTTTAAGGGCTGATTTTATATCCTGTAATCTGTATGATTAAAACTCTCCAAATGTCTTGGTGATCAGACAGGTAACCTATTATAGTAAATACTGTGGAGCCTTTTGAAGTGCATGGGGAACTGAAGATTACATATTATACCAAATGCCGTTCACATTTTGTTTTTAAGAAAATAGCATTTATTTATTTATTGTGTTTTTTTCATTTTTTATTTTTTACTTTTTATAAATTAATTTATTTTTTACACTCCATATTCCATTTCCCGCTCCACATCCCACACCTCCTCCCCAACCCCCGGCTCCCCGTCTCCACGTGGATGCCCTCAAC
>NC_045030.1:10869855-10885098 GCF_008632895.1 Mastomys coucha | reverse complement strand
TCTCGGGGGTCCAGATTAATTGAAACGGCTGTTCCTTCTACAGGATCACCCTTCTCCTCAGCTTCTTTTAGCCTTCCCTAATTCAACAGCAGGGGTCAGCTGCTTCTGTCCTTTGATTGGGTGCAAATATCTGCATCTGACTCTTTCAGCTGCTTGTTGGGTCTTTCGGAGGGCAGTCATGATAGGTACCTTTTTTGTGAGCTCTCCATAGCCTTAGTAATAGTGTCAGGCCTTGGGACCTCCCCTTAAGCTGGATCCCACTTTGGGCATGTCACTGGACCTTCTTTTCCTCAGGCTCCTCTCCATTTCCATTCCTGTAATTCTTTCAGACAGGAACAATTATGGGTCAGATGTGACTGTGGGATGGCAACCCCATCACTCTCTTGATAATTTTATTCTATAGCTAAAGTAGCTTTGTGCTATTTTTAATGAGAAAAATAATGTTTTGTTCATTGTGGAAGAAAAGGTATTTCATGCTTCTAACACACAATTTGAATCCTATTTTGAGATTCCAAAGATAGACAAAAGTTTACTTTATTATAGACCTGAAAGATGGACTTACTACTTTAATATGATTTTGCTCTTGTAACCAGAGTGTGGTGAACGTCAAATAATTTTAACATACTATTATTTAGATTGTATATTTGTTCTCTTTAGCTGATATTAGAATATATTGGGCAAAATCAAATTTCTTCTCTAACAAAGATTGTATAGGACATAGATTTATTAATTTTAAGTTTGCTGATTCTTTCAGTTTCTAATTATGATTCCAACAGGTGTTATCTTTTGATGCTTATTTGGAAGATGAAGTACCTGATAAAAGGCAAGAAAACTTTAGAATAAGATACTATAAAATCTATTTCTACCTTGAAGATGACACCATTCAAGTAAATGAACCAGAAGTGATAAATAGTGGACTGCCTCAAGGTATCTATTTAAAACTACAATGTTATATTTTTGCTTCCAACTCCTGCCTTTATATATTGTCTGTCTTTAGCTTTATGAAAGACCCCATGCTAATACTTAGGCATCTCAGTTATAGGCAGCAAGGAGTGTAAACATGATATTAGCCCATAGTTCACGATAGTGATTTATATTTCTGCCATTTATGACTCAACATAGGCCATTTTCTCCACCCTGTCCCATAGTATACTATATTACTATATCTAGTATAGTATACTCTCCTGTGTCTACGACCACGTCTTTAAAGCTTTTGGTTTCTTTGGTGTCGCTACATCACCCTAGTACCATCATCCAGGATGCTATTGCTTCTTTCTTGGGAGAAAAGAAAGCTTTTCTCCCCTGTAAATTTCAGGATGATAATGTTTCTTCTTTCTTGAATTTGCTGCCTGCCATGTGTGTTATCCTGGTTCTCCTCACCTACTGCTAACACTGTGGAAATTATCATCATCTTGATGATTTTAACTGTGACAGTTAGCTTTAGCATTGTTGTCACTAATTTCTGATGGAAACAACTCATTGTTTCAGTTCAGTGTTTGTGTGTGTGTGTGGGGGGGTGGTGAGCAAAGAACTTAGTAGGGCCTAGAACAGAAGCAGGGACCAGTGCAAGATAAAACTACCAATGATATGCTAATGACCTAATCCCTCCAATCAGAGCTTACTGGTTAAAGTTCTACATCTTCCAAAGAGATCCCTTCATGTTTTGAATGTATTAATGGATTAATTCATTTGTTAAAGTCTAAGTTGTCCTGTTTATTAGGTCAACACCACCATCTTAATTTAATCATTCTGGAAATGCCCTCACCGATGTAACCATGATATGTATTTCTAGTTTCCTGGTATTTTTGAGTCCAGTGAAACCAGCAAGATTAACTGCCATAGTATCTCAACAGAACTGCGTTCTTTCACTGTATATTCCTGTAGTCTTTATCAGTGTTCCACTTCTGCTATAAAGGAGATCCTAGAGATAAAACGAAATGACATTTCTGTTTGTGCTGTGGTTCTTCCTCTGGAATGAGACTGGATTCTAGACGCTGTCATGGGATAGCAATCATGATGATGGCAGGACTGACAATATGTCATGTATAAAACAGAGCAGTACAAAAGATGTTTGAAATAGGAAGACTCAAGTGTTTTTGCTGTCTAAATGAGTGCCTTATTTAGATACTGTTTTCACTAACAGCACAGTAGGAATATAGGAGAATTGAGTGTTTGTTTGGTCTTAGTCTAGGGTTTCTTATTCTTTGAGGAGCCATGTTTTACTGCAGTGTGTGTGTGTGTACATGTGTTGTGTTTTGGAGTATTGCTACCTGTAATATTTCAGACTTTGAAACTTCTCTGTCTGACTACAATATGTACTACTTTTACTTTCCCGATTTCCTCATACTTAACCTATTGTCCTGTTTTTGATTCTCAGCAAAACATATGTCCACGTCTTTTTGTTCTCTTTGTTGTTATTCAAACCTATGCTACTAGCTGCCTACTATAAACCCTCTGTCTGCAATTTCCTTTCCTATGTGGCAGCTTAGTTAAGTTCCTCAAAGTAGTGTTGGCCTCCAAGAAGCATGTAGATAGACTCTCCCATAGACTACCAAAGAAAAGGCTCATTGCTGGGTCTGCCAACAGAACCAGGAGGTGGGGGGAAGAAGAAGAAGAAGAAAAAGAAGGAGAAGAAGAAGAAGAGGAGGAGGAGGTGGGAGGGAGGGAGGGAGAGAGAGACAGAGAGAGATAGAGAGAGACAGAGAGACAGAGAGACAGAACCCAGTCCAGCTGAGCCTCTCCTGGCTGAGTTGGATGGTGAGTGTTGTGGCTCAGATCTCCTGCCTTCCAGAGAATAACCACTCCAGCTGGGAGTCTGACAAAGCAGGAACTCATTTTATTGTATCAATCTTTTCTTTATAAATGGCTGAGAGAGGAGGTGGAGTTTTTTGCTGAGGTGAGGTGTGGTGACATAGGAAGAGGAGCCAACAAAGTTACTCTACATTAGTAGAGTAGTAGAAGCTAGGCAAAGGCAGGCTTAAGCAGGTTATACTGAGTCACTCCAGTACAGAAGTGACTGAAACATTTTACAAAACTCGAGCCAGGCTTGGGTTTGTCCTCAAGTCTCAAATCAGGGCCAAATAGGGCCCAACAACTCATGGGCCAAATTAAAATTAATGAATCACGTAATACAATAAAATAATTTATAATGCTTAGTGAGGGCTATTTGGGTATGTAGTTTATTTTTAAAGCCCTTATCCAGCACATTAAAGGTGCTGAGTTCCATCTCCCATACTACAAAATCAGACCAACCAACTAAGCAGACAGACAATTCAAAAATGTAGTGAGGAGCAGGGAGAAAGAGACACTTTGGACCAAGTTTAAATGGAAGAAAAGTACATGCTGCCTGAGTCCTAAGATAGATATTAGCACACCCCCCCCTTATAAACCTTAATAGCAAGTAGTGTGGTCTAGAGACCAATATTGAAGGTTAAACAAGAAGAATCAAGGCAGGAGCAACTTTGGGCTAAAGGTACACACTTACTCAAAGTATCAGTGTGGGGATGAGTATGCTTATGCTTGGCCACAGCTGTAGCTCACCAGTAGTCCTATTGAATAGTAATAGGTTTTTGTTTGTGTTTCTTGGGCAGAGTCCAGTTGGGGCCAGAATGGATGTCACCAATGAATGAGTGGCCGAATTAAGATCTCATGAATATTGAGGACTTATGAATATTTAGTGACTTGTGTATTTAGTGTATTTAGAGCCCACATGCCTCATATATATTTAACATTGCCTGAAAGTTAGTTACATTTTAGTCCTTCCATTCTTCTTTTTTATATTTAACACACATATTCTATATTTCCTACTTTTTTATTGTTATATTTCTTGCTTTCTGCCCATGTTGAATAAATTTTTGCTTATTTAATTAGGCCTAACACCTCCATCATGATTTATCATGATGAATTTAAAGAGGAAATTGAGGTGTGTGCTGGAGCTTCTGATAGCTTCCTAATAGTGTAGTTATATTGTGTCTGGTATATGTAATGAAAAATTTGGAGCCAGGTAACACTGCCAAGATTTGTTGAATACCTATCTTCATAAAGCCCAAGAATGGATGATAGAATAAGATGAAGTTTGTTGCTGTAGTTCATTGAGGGGCATGACATCTTCAAAGGAGTGTTGGATAATGATACTCACCAGGCAGTTAGAACCTTGTAGGGAAAAGTAAAATCAAGATCTGGAGTAGGAATCAGGCACCAGATTATAATCAGAACCAGCCTGTTTCCTTTTTCTGAGGGTAAGTGGCCCTATTATGATGTATCTCAGCTCTTATGCTATCTTTTCCCTGGCCAGTATCAACAGTTGTGTGTTAAATCTTTTAAGAAATATAAAGAAAACTTAACATTACAAATAACAAAGGTTTTAGCAGGCATTAAATCTAAAAATGTGACATTATTTCATGAAGGGAACAAGAAGTTTTAGACTCTTAGGGATCTCTTTTTTTCCAAATGTAGGAAAGCTTTTAAAAGTCAGGAAGGCCAGACATAGTGGCATACACCTTTAATCCTAGCACTTAGGAAACAGATACAGGAGGATCTCTCTGAGTTTCAGGCCAGTCTGGTCTGCATAGTCAGCTTCAGGACAACCAGTAGAGAGATACCTTGTCTCAAATAAACAAATGTATTGGCTGGTCTTGTATATCAATTTGACATAATCTAGAGTTATTAGAGAGGAAGCAAGCCAGTAAGCAGCACTCCTTCATGACCTTTGCATCAGATCCTGCCTTCAGGTTCCTTCCCTGTATGAGTTCCTGCCCTGACTTCCTTTGGTGATCAACAGCAATGTGGAAGTGTAAGCTGAATAAACCCTTTTCTCCACAACTTGTTTTTCAGTCATGGTGTTTTGTTACAGCAAGAAACACCCTAACTAAGACAGCAAAAAACACAAAATCAACAATAACAACAAAAAAATCAACAAGTACATATTAGAAATGTTTAGAGTATTGAACTTAAGGAGAAAATTACAACTTTTCATTTTTGTGACCACGTGTTACTTTAATATTTTCAGTTAAACACGTGGACAGTATTGCTTTACAAAAAAATGTATTCTAAAGATTGACATTTATTAGAGATATGAGTATTTGCCTGCATAGATATATGTACACTAAATGCATGTCTGGTGCCTGTGTAGGCCTAAAGAATGTGTTGGATCCCCTGGAACTGTAATTTCAGACAGTTTTTGAGCTGCCATGTGGGATCTGGGAAGTGAATTTTTGTCCTCCGCAATAGCATAAAGCTATTAACCACTGAGCTGTCTCTGTGGCTCCTAAAATATTCTTTCTTCTAGGCTTTTCCTTACATATTTTGTTCTGATGTTCCCCAACCAAACTTTATTTACCTTTGGATTACTTTTCCTACCGTGATACCCAGATCACCCAAATGGGGAACTAGAGGTCACAAGATACCCCAAATCTGCACTATTTGCTTGGATTGTTTATATTTTTATTATTACTTGAGCATGTGTGTAGGCATGTTTGGATTTGGATGGAGGTCACAGACCAACTTCAGGTATCTTTTTTCAGTGTTCTCCTTGTTGTTGTTGTGTTGCTGTTGTTATTGTTATTTAATATTGTTTGAATCAGAGTCTAACTATGTTGCTGTGAGTGGCCTGGAAGTTGGTGTATAGACCATAGCTAGTCTTGAACTCATGAAGATACCCCTGCCTCTGCCTCCTGAGTCCTAGGATTATAGATATATGATACTATATCTGGAGATGTATCATACTATATCTGGACACTTCACTTTTTGATCCAGGGTCACTCATGGAATTGGGATCTCCCTGATTCATCTAGGTTAGCTGGCCAGAAAGCCCCAGGGATCTTTCTGCCATCACTATCCAGTTCTGGGATCTAGACATATGGCACCATGCCTAGTTTTCTTTTGTTTTGTTTTTAATGTTGTTGCTAGGGATTGGAACTTGGATCCTCATGCCTGTATGACAAGATTTTTATCTACTGAACCATCTCTCCACCCTATTCTTACTAGTTTTAGATAAAAACTTGTTTCTATTCTTGAAGTGTAGTTGTCCTTGTCTGTATGTTTTCAGTTCATGAAACTATCCAAGAACTGCCAAATCCAGCCTCTACAGAGATTTTAGACAGGTACATTTTTCTTAGTTTCTTAATTTCAAAGCTCACAAAACAGATTTTCATGGCAAGTCATAATGATTTACTTTAAAATTATTTTTATGTGAGAAAGAAGGAATGTTATTCACAAAGACTTGAGGGAAAGAACTGTGACAAAGAGACTATTTTAATGTCTGAAAAATTCAGGATTTCTGATTGACTTAATATGATTTTTGTTGATGAAACTGCATCTCAGAGGTTGTGGACAGAGCACACAGTAATCACACCATGTAATGACACTGAATTTGTGAACAGAATGGAGAAACCTGGAGGGCTATAACAAATCCTGTCGAAAGCAAGCATGAATAACTACTCTGCCATCAGGTTCTGTTTGCAGAGAGACTCATGTCTCTTGAAATATTTAATATGATTGTCATTAAGGAAGGTCTGCTTAAGCAGTGAATTATTTGAAAATTTATTTAAATGCCTTCTTTGGGCTTTCTTAAGTAATAACAGAAAAGAAAGTGGATTTAATGAGCTAATGGTTTAGACCTTGGTAGAATGGGGCAGGTAGTCTTCGTGTCTTGAGTTGCCTACTCCTCACTTTCATGCACTTGTGGTTCCTGAGGAAGAGGGGTGGGGTCAAGTTTAGGGGTCTTAGGTAGGAAGTCATAAGTTTTCATACTGCTGACTTGAAAAACCTGAAGAAATGGCCTTTATGTGGTTATTAGTACATCCTTGGTTAAGTGCAAGGATGACCTATAATGTTAGTTTCTTTTGGCTCCTCAACTAGGTACTGTTTCTTATACTTCCTAAATATAGTAATTTACATGAATGAAGCAAATATATTTTCAAACTAAAATTCCTCATTTGTATGCCATGCATTTGTGTCAGACACATTTTATGTCTAAGTATTTTATTACATAAAATAGAGAGGGCCAGCAGTAGGGTTGCCAGATAAAAGGTGAGCTGAGCAGTTAAGTTTAAATTTCAGGTTAGGAATGAAATTTTTTGTATAACCATTATCTTCAGTACTGCATGTGATACACTTACAGTAAAATGTTCTTTGTTGTTTTTCTGTAATTTAGATTTAAGTGGTTATTCTTTATTTCACTTGGGAGGATAAAAATTGAGTGGGAGTTATAAATGAATGGAACAACATAGAATTTAGAAGCCAAAGGGGCTGAGAAGGTGGCACAGTCTGTAAAGTTCTTTTCATACAAGTACAAAGACTTGAGTAAGGATTCCTTGTCAGCCATGTAATAAGGCAGGCATGGTGGTACATATCTGTTATCCCAGCACTGGGAAGGCAGAGATAAGATCACTAGACCTTTCTCCTAGCTATTCCTACCTACTCAGTGAGTCCCAGGTTGAGTCATAGATACTATCTTTTTAAAAAGGCAGAAACCAATGGATGTTGATCTCTGGCCTACACATACACACAGACACAGACACACAGAGAGTCACACACACACACACACATATTAGCATGTACACACAGACATATCTGTATGTATATAGCACATGAAAATTTTTAAAAAAGAATTTAAGAGCAGAGGTGAATAAAGATATGTTTATATTATGTAATAAAATATTGTGGAAGCAATGAGAGATGAAAGAAAGAAAGGAAGAAGGGAAATGTGAGGTAGGATATAATGTTTGTTATACAATGCAGATATCATCAGTGGTACCAGCTGCTTGAGGCATTAGAAGTAGAATAGCCACTTAGGAACTTAGAATCTGAGAGGTGCCTAAAAAGTTTTCCCAGTTAAAGGTAGAAGAGAAAGAAATCACAGCCTAAAGGGATAACATGAAAGAAATATGTGGGGAAGTGGTGGGCCAAGAGGTTGGCAGGTATTCATAGAATGTGTAATGAAAACTAGGCACAGAGATAGTAATGCAAGAGAATGTTACATAATATACCAGGCTATATTTTTATACTGATAGAATAGTTAATGGGGTCTTGCATTATGGTTATTAGTTTTCATTCTATTCAAAGATGTACGATGTTTAATATATTGTTTATTTTTTGCTAGGAATATGTCAGATTAATGGTATATGAAAAGTTATTCTTATAAAAACCATACTGCAAAGATGATATTTTAGAAAAATAACAGTAAAACTGGAGTAGTCACATTAGTGGATGAACAAAATGAGCACAAGAGAAGGAAATGGTACTTTGTCATAACTGATCACTCATTATAAATTCAATAGACACAATGACAAGGGCAATTCTGTTTTTATATTCATTGATATAAATATTATCTTGTCCACTGTAGGTAAACAATGCCATTGAAATAAAGTAGATATCCTTACAATAGTTGTTGAGCTAAGTGTTGGACTTTTAATTCTGAAAAGTGAATTCTATAAAGCTGAATTTAGAGTTGTGAGCAAAATCTAAGGCAAGACTGAATGGCATGGAAACATGTTAAGCATAAATGGATATATGGCTACTTTGATCTCCACCACAGGGAGCTGTTAGAGAGTTAAAGCAGGACTTTGTGTGTGTGTGTGTGTGTGTGTGTGTGTGTGTGTGTGTGGTAGAGGGATGAGGACAAACTGAAGGGCAAGTACTGGTTGCTTGGATGTGTGTTCCAGCTAGCTTTATTAGACAACTGAGAAGATAAACATCTGAAAAATTAAAGGACTGCCATGGTGTGGTGCTTTGCTTTGTATTTGTCTACCTTAATGACTGCAACTGCTTTTCAGTGTATGCCAAAGACATGGCACCCTGCCAATTTCTTTGCTATTCTATGAACAACTACTGGTAGAGTCCTTGCTATTTATCATGGAAGACTATAAACACACAAATTCCATAAATATATGGTATAATCCTTAGAGTACACACTTGAGAGATCACAGGAATAAATGACTAAAAGCTCTTGTGTAAAACCATAAATATTTCAAATGTTCCACACTGGGTTTCTGATTCAACTAGTATTCTTGTGATGTTAGGGTGTTTGTTGTTGTTGTTGTTGTTGTTGTTTGTAAATTTTTCTTGTTAGTTAGTAGACCCATTTCCTTTAATAGATTCATTTTCTGTTTCCGGCTCACAGATAGTCAAGACTGTTTTCTGTTACTACTTTCCTGGTATTTTCAAAAGCATGTAATGGGAGCTGACATGAGGAAGCTATGAGGAGGTCTGAGATGTAGGCTATAGAGGGTGGAAATGCTGTGTAATACAGGGAACAGGTGGCTACTTCTGGAAATTAGTCCTTAGAAGGGGGACAGGATGTTTTGAGAGAGCAGCACGACCATCAATTTCTCTTTTCCTTGTAGCTGGCATCTCTTTAGCCAATTTCTGTTTAATTTTGCTCATGTATCTTTCTCTTTTCTTTCACTTAAGTACTTTCTGGATGATATACAGTGAAATATAACTCAATGAAAACTGTGGAAAATGATGTTTTGTTAGTATGAAATCTAAAGTTCAAAATGCTTTTCTCTCATTTCTTAGATTATAACATTGGTCTAGCATCTTAAGCATTCTTAGCTTTAGTTTCTCATCTATGAAGTAAACATTGATCCTTCATGTGCTCTCTGTCTTTAGTATTATTGAGGACTAGATGTATCAACAAAAGTCTATTCTAGGTCTGATGGCAATGGTTATTATTATTATTATTATTATTATTATTATTTTAGTGTACTGTCATCTACTCCTACATACCTTGAAAGTGATAATATTCCTACTCAGAGCCCTACTTAACAAAGCTATAACTTATTTGCATTCTTAAAATGAAGTACAAATCTTAAGTATATGTATTACTTTTTTTATTGCTGAGATAAAACACCATGACCAAAGCAGTTTACAGAATAAAGATTTATTTGAACTTATGGTTCCAGAGGGTGAGAGTTCATGATAGTGGACTTTAGGTATGGAGGCAAAAAAGGAAGGTGAGGACTTATTTATTGAACAACAAGCACAAAGCAGAACTGTCTCAAAGCCTGCCACCAGTGACATACTTCTGCCAACAAGGCTACACTTCCTATAGCTCCCAAATAGTATAACCAATTGGGGACCAGGTATTCAAATGCCCGAGATTATGGGGGATCAAATCATCATGGTATGGATACACCCTTTTTGCATTGGTATATGTAGTGTGCGTGCATATGTGCATGCGTGTAAAAGGTCAAAGTCAATGCCAGGGTATCTTCCTTGTTCTCTCTCTACTTTATTTATTGAAGCGGACTCTCTCATTGTACCTATAGCTCACAGATTCATTCTAATCTAGATAGCTGGCAGCTTGCTTTGGCTATCTCTATCTCTGTTTTCTGAGTACTGGGGCTACAGGCAGCTGCCACTCCAGCCAGACATTTCTGAGGGTTCTGGGATCCAGACAAGTGCTTTATCCACAGAGCCATTTCCCCAGTTCCATAGATGAAAGTTTTGAAGAAGCTCCAGATTGTTGAGTATTTAATAACCTGCCACAGTGAAAGTATTTTTAAAGAGACATATAATATTCCCTGGAAATATCTGGAATGCCTATCCTTTTATAGATTTTTAAGTATGCAATTTGTTCTAAATGTCTAATTTTGAATGATTAAATAATTTGCATTCTGTTTTCAATGGCATGAATTAAAGGCTAATTGAAGTGTAATTTTTTGCAGGAAAATTATATCATCTTTTATGTAGTACATTTAAAAATAGTCTATGCCAGTTCTAATTTTATAGTTGTATTATTTTAATTTAATGTATCAAGTAATTAAAAATTGCTATAAAGAAAAGAAGATGAAAATGATTTTACTTAATTTCTCCTCAACAAATTGAAAAGATTAAGTAGAGTAATGGAATACTGCCCAACACAGTTCCTGTCACATAAAGATTATTCATGAACTGTTCTTATAATGAATAGTAATGAGTAAGTTTTAAGTATTTTTACACTTTGAGCAAAAGCACTATTCTCAATACTATATACAACACTAAGAGCATTAGTTGATATCTTCATATTAAAATGTTTCCTTTCCATACTGAAGTCACACTAGCCACATGTTACTGGATTATTAGCAATGTGAGCTTCTTTGGTTCTTTTCCCCTTTCCTCTGAGGGTAGGTTTGCAGGTCCAAGTCAGTAATACATGTTGAGAGATAAGTTTGCATGTGTAGCTTCCATTTCTGTATGTAAAGATATATAGACTGCACTTTGCTCAAAGCTCACTCCTCAAAGCTCTTTATATGCACAGGTAGCTCTAGAAAGACAAAGATGGCCTTGTCTTCTAGTGCAGGTTGGCTTATAGATTTGGAGGATAGAGGGAGTCTTTCCCTGAATCACAAAGAGCAGACATGTTTATTGTTCGGTCTAGTAAGACTCCTAACTGCCCACGGAAGGTCCAGGTTCCCTAAAATCAGGGTTCCTCTCTTGTTGTGCCACTTATATTTGTAGGTATTGTCTCATCCTTACATTGTTTCCTTCCCCTTGGGAATTAAGGCTTAGACAACTGGCTCAAATAAGGAATGGGCCTTTTTGCTGCTGTTCACTACTGTTGAATGGTGCATTATCCCTTTTTTCTCTACTAGGATGAGAATTAGCACCGTAGGGTTGGATATGGAAGATGTGATGAAATCAAGAACATATGAAGTCTCTAGCAATCCTCATTTGCTGGAGGTAGTTGGGTGAATATAAGCAGAGGAACTGGAGGAAGAAAGAAGAATACATTTCTAGATGAACAAGGATTCTTATGAAGTTTCCAAGCAGCCTAAAGTCATTTGTGCTTATTAAAGCTGTAAATCATAGTACTGCTACATTTAAACTAAATCTTGTTAGTTTATTTATTTATTTATTTTTAGCTTCTTGCACCTTTTATGAGCACTTTACTTTGCGGCCTTAATGCCTTGTTTAGTTCAATGTATCAAGTTTTCTGTAGTAACTGAAAGCAAGCCTAATTTTTGTAGGACAGGTGGGTACAATGACAGAGTGGCATTTTTGTTTACCATGCTAACAGTACCCCTCTTTTATATCCATCATTGTCCTCTAAGTCTTTATGGTTTATGAAAGTACTTCCCTAACAATACAACACGTAGGAAATTCAAATGTCTTATCAGGCTGGTCAGAAAACTCTGGACCTAAAAAGTGTTTTTCACTTTTACTTGAGTTTGAAAGTATAATGTTGCTTCTTATAAACAGTCCCTTGCCTTCTATCCTGCCACAGGGAAGCATGCAGCATTGTTGTTTAGATATACCATAAATTCTTGCTAGCCAAATGGCTAAAACCTGCATTTTATTTATTCCCCAGGCACTTCTATCAGGCGTCATCGGATTCCTTTCCCACCTCCCAATGATGATCAGTTTTATACTGTGTATGACTTCAATATCAACATAAGTGTTGTCTTCTATGGACGCACGTTCAAGATTTATGATTGTGATCTATTCACAAAAAACTTTTTGAAGAAAATAGGAATCAAATTGAATCCTCCAGGACAGCGTCCATTCGATCCCTACATGAAGATGCGGAGAGAGGTAATGTGTGACTTCTTATCTTCAGAGAAACCATGGTTATGAGAGCTGTCTTGTTCTTCTTTGGATAGAAAGGAAGACCAATTGGTGGCCACAGAACAGGAACAATCTCCTCATTCCCTTTCTTGCTGCCTCCCTTTACCCTCACCTTCCAGTACTTTTTTGGGATCCTCCCTTACAGCTGTAGAGTAACGGAAGTGAACTGTGTAGGTGGGATAATGTCTAGGAGCCCATAATTAGTTTTGTGATCACTAATAGAATGTGAGTTGAGCCCACATTTTCTCTGCTTGTGTTTTCTGGTTTTAGTTGCCTATTTCTGGTTGGGAAAAAAAATGTCTTCTGTACAACTGATTAGATAAACCAAACTTTGAATATGCCCTTTTCTTCCTTCTTAGAACTTTGTGAACTTGGATGCTAGAATATTCTAGAAGAGTGAAGTAACTATGGTTTGCATTTAGCCCAGTTATGAGATATGGTTGATTTTAAAATCTGATTTTACTGTAAGGAGCAAAGACGTACCATTGTTGTTCTGCAGTTCTTTAAACTGATCACTTGACCCTAGTTTTTTTCTGTTTTCCAGAAGGCTCTGAATACCTAAAAGAAGAATCATTGTTTAAGTCACAAACTTAGACAGGCTCCTTATTGGGACTAGACTGGAAACCTCTGGATTCTTACCTTAATTTGCATTATTGTCATTTATTTTCCTTTGTATTTTTATTTTTATTTTGTATTTATTCATTTGCAGATTCTTGAGACAGGTTCTCACTAAATGACACAGGAGAGTATTGAATTCACTATATAACTCAGGCTGTCCTTGAATTCACTGTCCTCCTGATTCTTAAATTTTGGGATTACAGATGTGTGATACCATTTCTATTTTTGTTGTTAATATATGACGACACATATCCAAACATATAAGCACTAAATGCACTTTGGAATGAGTCTTAACCTGCATCTAAACTAAAATGTTGAACAGTTCCTTCTCCCCTCCTCCCAGATTTTTCTATCAGTCCTTCTCTTCTCCTCCAGGATAACAACTTTTTTTATTAGATAATTTCTTTATTTACATATGAAATGTTATCCCCTTTCCTCATTTCCCCTCTGAAAACTCCTATCCCATCCCCTCCCCCTGCTCACCAACACAACTACTCCTGCTTTTTCAGGATAACTACTATTCTAATTGCTCTCTCCATAAGTTGGTTTTATCTGATTTTTATTGTTTTCAAACCTTATAATTCATTTCCTTTCAGAATATCAAAATTTAAAATGAAGTTCCCTTTGATTCTGTTTTTTAATCTCTCATTAAAAGTTATGTCTGAGGTCATTCCCCTGTACCTGGCTTTTAGCCTCAGCAAATTATTCTTTGATGTTATAGGCATATAATCCTCCTATGAAGTATATGTATGATTAGTCCTAGAATAGCTAAGGTAAAATAACTTTGTATCACTATAACAGATTTTTCAGGTTTGGACTCATTTTTTATGTCTCACATATGCCCTGAATCATAAATACAAAGTCTTTTGAAGCCCCAGAGAGAATCTGAAGGAAAAAGATCCATATAAGTTATTGTTCCTTGCATATGACTATGTATCTACCAATAGTTATTATTGTATGATAGTGATTGTGAATGATGGTAAATTATATGAATTTCATAAAATTCAACATACTGTCAGATTTTATAGTATTATAAGGAAGAAAAACTTTGTGGCAACAGTTGGAAGGTAAATACCAAGGAAAAGCAAATGTTCTAAATAATTTCCCTTCAGACTTTGGGAACCATTTTGGTATTCCATTAGGGCAAAGAAAACTCATGAATTAATATCAAAATCTTTGGAAAATTATGGGTTTAATAAGAGGCTTTTATATTGTGTTTTATGGATTTAGTTATATGTTTGCTGCTGCATTAGTATATAAAGTTAAACTATTTTGCGTAAACTGAATAAGATCCTAATGGTATATGATCAATAATGCATTTCTTGGCAGTCCTACACATTAAAAGTATTTTAATTAATAAAAGCAGAGGTCCCATAATTTCACTTAAATATTAAGGATAAGGATAGAAGAAACTCTAGAAGGCTTTTTTGTTTTCCTCTTGAAATAAGAGTAAGTCTAGACTGCCCTTAATAAACGCAAAAGTTCAGGAATCTATAGAACGATTATATAATCAGTTTGGGATAACATTTCCCAATTGAGTCTTTCTTTACATAAAAACATCATTTGCTTATACCAGATAGAATGGAGGCAGCTATACTTTAAAACAGGGCTAAGAGGTTACAAATTGAAGGAAAGACACTCCAAGAAGACCATGGAACTCAATGTTTCTAGAGTAGAGTCTAGCCAAGTAGGGTTTCTGTGTGGAGTGGAAGTTCTCTATTGGCTCTGTTCCTATATCCATTTCTTGGATATCTGAAATTTTTTGAGCAAAATTAAACTACAAATATATTTCTTTCTCTTATCTTTGCATATACATACATGCATGCATGTACAGACATGAGCGATTTCTGGTAGAAAGACACATTTTTAAAGTGAAAATATAATCAGTTTAGGATTAGGTTTATAAATCTTAAATCAATGCAGGTCAAATGTTAAATCAATGCAGGGCAGTGTTTGGAAAATGTGTACACCAAAGTAACCAATATGAAAAGATGTAAAATATTTGGGGCTGGGGATGTAGCTTACCCATAGAACATTTCCACAGAATGTATAAGATGCTCAGTTCAATTATCAGCA
>NC_045030.1:10865210-10869844 GCF_008632895.1 Mastomys coucha | reverse complement strand
CAGAATGTATAAGATGCTCAGTTCAATTATCAGCATGGCAGAAAACAAAAAAGAAAAGATACAGACTATTGCCCATAATATCAATATATTCCTTTGTTTCCCTTGCTAGTCAAGTCTCCTGAAGTCACTCTTTCTTGATATATCCCCTATACAGAAACAATTACTATTCTGGTTTCTGTCACTATAAATTAGGTTTGTTCATTCTTTTTTTTTTTAAATGTATTTTTATTAGATATTTTCTTTAGATGTCATATGATATCTCCTTTCCCAGTTTTCCCTCTGAAAAAAATAAAAAAAATAAAGAAAAGAAAACAAAACAAAACAAAAAACCCTCTCCCTTCCCCCTGCTCACCAACCCACCCTCTCCCGCTTCCTGGCCCTGGCATTCCCCTACACTGGGGCATAGAGCCTTCACAGGGCCAAGGGACTCTCCTGCACTTGATGACCTACTAGGCCATCCTCTGCTATACATATGCTGCTGGAGCCAGGAGTCCCTTCATGTATACTCTTTGGTTGGTGCTTTAGTCCCTGGGAGCTCTGAGGGTACTAGGTATGTTAAAATGTTGTTTACCAAATTATGAAAGGCTTCCTAATATTTGTCTGTATACTTGAAGTTAAAACTGACTGTGAATTTGTATATCAGTGTGACATAGTATTTAATTAAAAGCTTTTTAAAAAGGATGACAGAATAGTCTACAGAAAAAAACCTTTATATTAACTGTCTGCCTCCCAGACATGACTACATAAAGCTTGCTACATTTCTGTGTCTTTCTCCATTTGCAGACATTAGAGTTTGTGGATCCCTTTCGGCCCTATCAGTCTTTTGACACCCTGAAACGATTCCTCCAGTATGATGGGAAGGTTTTGCGTTTCTTCTGCCTGTGGGATGATTCAACCTCACTGTTTGGGGACCGTAGAGAACTTATCTTGCATTACTTCCTATGTGATGATACTATTGAAATCAGAGAAATACTGCCATCTAATTCGGGCCGTGATGCTATATCATCATTCCTTCGGAGGGGTAAGCTTCCCAAGGTAAGCAGTTTTGAGTATGTTTGTGGGCCAAGAGGTTTGAGTCGTTATTTGGAATGGTGTATGATGCATCTATGATGACAGTTGCCATATGCTACTTGGTTTAGTTAGGATTTCTATTGCTGTGCTAAGACACTATGACTAAAAGCTACTTATAGGGGAAGGGGCTTAGGTTTTTTTTGTTTTGTTTTGTTTTGTTTTTGAGCTTACAGGTCCATATCACAGTCCATCTCTGAGGGAAATCAGGGCAGGAACTTATGCAGGGAAGGTACTTGGAGGTAGGAGCTGATGATACAGAGGTCATCTAGGAGTGCTGTTTACTTATTTGCTCTTCGTGGCTTGTTCAGCTCATTTTCTTATAGCACCCAGGTGATATAGTACCCAGGAGTAGTCCTGCCAACAGTGAGCTGTGCATTTCCACATTAATCATCAAGCAAGAAAATGCCCCACAATCTAATTTGATAGAGGCATTTTCTTTTCTGTATTAAATTATTTTATTTATTTACATTCCAAATGTCGCCCCCCTTCCCAGTCCCCTCTTCCCAAGTTCTTCAACCCTCCCCTTTCCCTTTGCCTCTGAGAGGATGCTCACCCACCCATCCCCACACCCCCTCATCCATCCAACCCACACCTCACCCCCCACCTAACCCGCACACCCAGCATCCTACTTCTCTGGGGCATCAAGTCTCTATAGGATTAAGTCCATTCTCTCCCATTGAGGCTATAAAAGGCAGTCCTCTGATACATATGTGCCAGGGGCCATGGACCAGCCCATGTATGCTCTTTAGTTGGTGGCTCAGTCTCTGGGAGCTCTGAGTGAGCTGGGTTAGTTGAGACTATTGGTCTTCCTAGGGGGTTGACCTTCCCTTCTGCTACTCAGTCCTTCCCCTCTTTCATAGGAGTCCATGACCTCACTCCAATGGTTAGCTATAAGTATGTCTGTCTGTCTCAGTCAGCTGCTAGGTAGAGCCTCTCAGAAGACAGCCATGCTGGGCTCCTGTCTGCAAGCACAGCATAATATCAGTAATAGTGCCTGCTAATGGGATGGATCCTAATTGGGCTGGTTACTGGATGACCATTCCTTCAGTCTCTGCTCCATTTTTGTACCTGCATTTTCTTTTAGACAGGAACAATTCTGGGTCAAAATTTTTGGAGGTAGGGTGTGGTTTCATCCCTCTACTGGGGCCTCTGTCTATCTACTGGTACTTTCTTCAGATTCCATACCCAACTGTTGGACATGTTTGCTAAGGTCATCTCCATTGAGTTCTGGTAGCCTTTCACATCACAGGTCTCTGGGACTTTCTAGAGGGTTCTCCACTATCTCTCACAGCTGCATATTTCCATTTATTCTCCTGGCCCTCTGGGTTTCTCTCCTGTCTCCCTGTTATGTCTTATCCTGCCCCATTTCCCTTCCCCTCTCCTACTAAGGTTCCTCCCTCCCCCCACCTCCCACGATTATTTTGTTTCCCCCTCTAAGTGGAACTGAAGCATCCTTACTTGGGCCTTCCTTCTTGTTTAACTTCTTTGGTTCTATGGGGGTGTATCATAGGTATTCTATACTTTTTGACTAATATCTACTTATCAGTGAGTATGTACCACACATGTTCCTTAGGATCTGACTCAGGATGATATTTTTTACTTCCATCCATTTTCCTCCAAAGTTCATAATGTCCTTGTTTTTAATAGCTGAATAGCATTCCACTATATAAATGAACCACATATTTTGTTTCCATTCTTCAGATGAGGGACATCTCAGTTGCTTCCAGTTTCTGGCTATTATGAATAAAGCTACTATGAACCTAGTGGAGTATATGTCCTTATTATATGTTGGAGCATCTTCTGGGTATATGCCTAGGAATGGTATAGCTGGGTCTTTAAGTAGAACTATTTCCAATTTTCTGAGTAACCACCAGACTGATTTCCAGAGTGGTTGTACCAGCTTGCAATCCCACCAGCAATAGAAGAGTGTTCCTTTTTCTCCATATCCTCTCCAACATGTGTTGTCACCTGCAGTTTTGATCTTAGCAATTCTGACTAGCATGAGGTAGAATCTTGGGGTTGTTTTGATTTGCATTTCGCTGATGACTAAGGATGTTAAACATTTCTTTAGGTGCTTCTCAGCCATTTGAGTTTCCTCTGTTGTGAATTCTTTGTTTAGCTCTGTATCCCATTTTTAATAGGGTTATTTGGTTCTTTGGAGTCTAATTTCTTGAGTTCTTTGTTTATATTGGATATTAGCCCTCTATCAGATATAGGCTTGGTAAAGATCTTTTCCCAATCTGTTGGTTGCCATTTTGTCCTATTGACAGTGTCCTTTGCCTTACAGAAGCTTTTCAATTTCATGAGGTCCCATTTGTCAATTGTTGATCTTAGAGCATGAACCATTGGCATTCTGTTCAGGAACTTTCCCCCTGTGCCAATGTGTTCAAGGCTATTTCTCACTTTCTCTTCTATTAGATTCAGCTTATCTGATTTTATGTGGAGGTTCTTGATCAACTTGGACTTGAGCTTTGTGCAAGGTGATAAATATGGTTCAATTTGCATTCTTTTATTACATGCAGACCACCAGTTAGACTAGCACCATTTGTTGAAGATGCTTTTTATTTTCCACTGTAACATTTCTTTAACAAATGTGGGTACCCTTATATTTGGAGCATAGATGTTCAGAATTGAGAGGTTATCTTGATGGATTTCTCCTTGGATGTATAGGTAGTATCCTTCCCCATCTCTTTTGATTATTTTTGGTTCAAAGTTTATTTTATTGGATGTGAGAATGGCGACTCCAGCTTAGTTTCAGGGACCATTTGCTTGGAAGACTTTTTTTCTAGCCCTTTAGTCTGAGGTAGTGACTGTCTTCCAACAGTCACTTTTAACATTTAAAAACATATTTTAAGTAAATAGAATTAAATCACATTCTTGTTTCCCTTTTGTACCCCAACTTTTCCCAGAGACCCCCTTTAATACCTACAATATCTTTTTTGTCATATTCCTTAACATTTATAAAATATTATAATAAAAATGAGTATTATAAAAGTTGTTTGATATAAAACAACAATCAATTTAACAGTCTTTTTTTTTGTGTGTTCTAAGTATTTATTGATAGAGAAAATAGAACTTCAAGACTTTCCTCAGAATTGTAAGTTTTTTTTATAACATTTAAAAACATATTTTAATTAAATAGAATTGAATCACATTCTTGTTTCACTTTTGTACCACTGCTCCTTCCAGAGACCTCCCCTTCAATACCTACAATATCTTTTTTGTCATATTCCTTAAAATGTATAAAATATTATAACAATAAAAATATATATTATAAAAGTGGTTTGATATAAAACAACAATCAATTTAAGAGTCTTATGTAGATGCTCATCTACAGCAATAGTGAAAATATATTTTTCTCAAAATACATTTTAAATAACTCCAAACATATTAACTGTATATTTCAAAATAATACATCACTGCTAGTATTTTCTTAAATGAACATGAATATATAAAGTCTTTTTGTTTGTTTTGTATTTATTAGAGTTTAAAAATTTGGCTCTTTACTGTGGTACAAGCCCAAAATAAGAACAATTTTTAGACATTGGGTTTCATTGTAATAA
>NC_045030.1:10857808-10864237 GCF_008632895.1 Mastomys coucha | reverse complement strand
CCTGTGTTCTCCTGTATTTCTTTGAGGGTGCCATTTATGTCTTTCTTAAGGTCCTGTATCATAATCATGATAATTGATTTTAGATCTGAGTCTTGCTTTTCCGGTGTGATGGTGTGTCCAGGACTTGCTATGGTGGGAGAATTGGGTTCTGATGATGGCAAGTGACCTTGGTTTGTGTTGTTTATTTTCTTACGCTTGCCTTGCATTATCTGGTGCGTGACTGTCTTTCTTGCAGAGGTATGCTTCTTGTATGCAGCAAAATGATGGGTCCTGTTTGTATATCCAGTCTGTCAGCCTTTCTCTTTTTATTGGGGAATTGAGTCCATTGATGTTAAGAGATATTAAAAAAAACAATGATTGTTAGTTCCTATTATTTTTGTTGCTGGAGGTGGTTGTGTGTGTGTGTGTGTGTGTGTGAGAGAGAGAGAGAGAGAGAGAGAGAGAGAGAGAGAGAGAGAGAGAGAGAGAGAGAGAGAGAGAGAAAGAGAGAGAGATTTTTTCTTTTTGTTTTTTTGTGAGATGATTAATTTCTTATGTTTTCTTGAGTACAATTATTCTCCTTGTATTATTGAAGTTTTCCTTCTCGAATCTTCTGTAGCATTGGATTAGTAGAAAGATATTATTTAAATTTGGTTTTGTCATAGAATATCTGGGTTTCTCCATCTATGATGATTGAGAGATTTGGTGGTTAAAATAGCCTGGGTTGGCATCTGTGTGGTCTCTTAGTGTCAGTATGACATCTGTTCAAGATCTTCTAGATTTTAGTGTCTCTGTTGAGAAGTCTGTTTTAATTCTGATAGGTCTGCCTCTACATGTTTCTTGGACTTTTCCCCTTACAGCTTTAGTCTTTCTTTGGTCTGTACTTTTAGTGTTTTTATTATCATATGACAGAAGGATTTTCTTTTCTGGTCCAATCAGAGGCACTTTCTTAATTGAGATTTCCTCTTCCCAAATGACCCTTGCTTAGGTCAAGTTGACAAATCAAACAACAGAACAACCCACCCTCACCCCCCTCAACCCCCCCAAAAAAACCAAACTAGGTAGCACACTTATGGCAAGTAAAGGAAAGGAAGGTATTTGAGGGAAGGAACCTATTTTTTTTGTTTGTTTATCACAACAATCAGTATTATGAAATATGGGACTCTCTTGAAGTAAATTGAGGAGCTTTGAGTGGAACACTCAAAAGCTCCTATAGCCTACCAAAGACACCCCATTGTATTGATCCTGCTATGAACACACACACACCTACTCACACATGTGAGTATACTCATATGGGAAAGAGATAATCACAATTCTGAGTGTAGTGACTAGTCACCAAATAGTGACAGTATGCCATTGGCATTTTAATTAGTATGGAGAAGATTTGCCAGACTTGTTTCTGCAAATAATGTCAGAATTTGAGAGGGAATATAACTGGCACCCCAGGAATGACACATAGATTACAATTGTGGATTTGTCTCTGATAGCCATGTGAGAATGGGCAAGTCACTCATGCTCTTTGAACACATATTCCCACATCTTTAAAATAAAGTTAACAGCTTCCATAACTAGACAGGTTAAATGAGATGTTATTGTAAGAGCCACTATCTGAAGACCCATTTATTAATTCCTGTCAGGTTACAGAGAAGCACTATTCCTTTTCACAGGTCTATTTTGAGTTTTATTTCTAATTTGGATAAATATTTAAACCTCATTCTTACTGTTGAAATGGTTATCAGGAGCACTCATTTCTTATGCAAACAACTACTAGCCATTCAGTCCTCACAGGAGACTCTCCCAGATCCTCTGTACCTTCTGCCAGAAGTCCTGCTGTGTTGCTTCAAAGTGGTGGAGGGGGAGATAGAATTTGATCCTGAGGGAGCTTTAGAATATATGCACAGCAGGCCACCAGGAGGTACTTGGGAACTCTGTTTTTAGAATGTCTTTGAAAAATAGGTTAAATATGAAATAATGATGCACCTGATATTTGTAGTATATCTGACCATCAGTAGCTTCATTTTATTTATTTATTCAACAGATATTTATTGAGTTGTGTGTGCCAACTCTTGAGCTATAATGAAAACGAAAATGGCTTGTGTCCTGCTTTGTGGAGTATAGATTCTCACGGGTCGAGATCCAGTAGGGATGGGTATATACTGGATACTCAAAGCAAGGAGTATGTTGCTGAGGTGAGAGGGTTGCAGAAGCTGAAGTTCTGAGAGGAAGCCGGGATGCCAGGTGTACTCCATTTCCTGAGCTTAGGACTAGATGGCCAGCTAGACAGGACAAAGGAAGGTAGTGAGGAACCAGTCATTCTTCCTTGGGGATGTGTGCAGTTTAGGAAATAGAAAAGATGCCTGCTTGCACAACACTTGAAGAAATATTGAAAGTGTCCTTAGAGGGGAAAAAAAAGAAAAAAAAGCCGAGCAGTGGTCGCACATGCTTTTAATCTGAGCACTTAGGAGGCAGAGGCAGGCAGATTTCTGAGTTCAAGGCCAGCCTGATCTTCAGAGTGAGTTCCAGGGCAGTCATAGCTATACAGAAAAACCCTGTCTCAAAAGAAAAATAAAGGGTCCTGAGTCCATGGTGCATTATAATTGTTGGCTTTGCCACCCATGCCAAGTTCCCCAAAACAGTGACTCTGAGACTTCTTATATATGAGTAAATGCCTAGGATAAAAGCCTTGAATCATTCCCTGACTAGCTTATAACTTAATCATCCTGTTATTCTATTCTAAGTTCTGCCATGTGGCTGCCATGTGGTCCACAGTATTTTGCTGCTGTCTCCATCAGCATACAAGGGTGATCCTTCCTGGTGCCTGTTTCCATTTCAGAAATCCAATCTCTTGCCTTTCCAGATGTCCCACCTGGTAGGGCAAGAGACTAATCCTGCCTAATCCTGCCTTAGCTCATCATCCAAAGGCTGTTTGTATTGACAGGTGAAGCTTCTGTACATTGCACAAAAGATTCCCTCTACAGTATATGGGGAGCTAAGCAGATAGCTCCTTGTAGTCTTGAAGCCTGGGTGTGGTGACATATGCTTTAATCTCAGCAGGTGGGAGTTAGCAGAGGAAGATCAGAAGGAAGATCCTGAATCACATGAGTTTGAGGTCATTCTCTCTCTCTCTCTTTTTTAAAGACTTGTTTATTATTATATGTAAGTACACTGTAGCTGTCTTCAGACACATCAGAAGAGGGCATCAGATCTCATTACAGATGGTTGTGAGCCACCATGTGGTTGCTGGGATTTGAGCTCAGGACCTCTGAAAGAGCAGTCAGTGTTCTTAACAGCTGAGCCATCTCTCCAGCCCCTGAGGTCATTCTCTTGTATATGTGACCTTGTCTCAGAAACAAAAGCAAAAGAGCTGAAAACCTATAGGATAGAAGTGTTAGAGGAAAAAAAATGTGTATTTTATCAGGGCTTTGAAGGTTATGTGGCAGTAGAACAAGAGGTAGGTAGCCTGTGTGGCTTCTTGCAGATGTTAGGAAAGGACCATGCAATGCACACTTCTTGAATTTATTCTGAGACTGCACCATCTCTTTCATGGAGACAGATAGCATGTTTTGGTTTTGTCTTACAGTTTGGCCCACCTGGAATCTACCAACCAGGGCAGATAACAAATCGAGCAGTTCTCAATGTGTATGGGGGCTTGTCAGAATGGCGAGGAGATGGCTATGTGTTGGATAAATACCAGGTGAGGATCCTGGTATTTTATTACTGATTTCCAATGAGACTTTCGAGAAACCTGAATATTGGAGTGAATTGTATATTCTTGCCCTGTGAACTTGTGAATGAAATCAAGAGATACAGAATATATACATTTTACTGTCCTTTGTCAATAGTAAACACACTTAAATGCATATAGAAATATATGCTTTGTGTTGCTTGTACAAGAACTACAATGTTCAAATAATGTTTACATAGGCTGAGAAGACAGCTGAGTGGGGAAAGTACTTGCTGTACAAATGTGAAGACCTAAATATAAAACCATACCATCCAAAACATATATAAATTCAGACAGTAATGTTCATCTGTAATCCCAGTGCTCCCATGGGTCATATAGGAAGGGGAGGGAGAGGAATCTTCAGCCACTCAAAGGATAACTGGTCCAGCATCCACAGTGCCTAACAGCATGAGACCCTGTCGCAAATGAGATGGAAGGTAAGCATGAACACATCCACCATCTGTGGCACTTGTGCATCTATACTCAACATGAACAATACACATACATACACAACACATACCATACACACATGTACACAAAAGGATACAAATTAATTAATTTGATTTTAAAATATAGTTATAAATAATATAATTTGTCTTTTTAAAAAAAATATTTTCTTGGGAAAAGGCATGTAGTTCTTGGGCAGATCCATAGGGCCAATGCTATCTTCCTCTTTTTTATCAGCTAGGAAAAGTAGAGCAAGACTTTTACACAGACCAGGACCTGTCTATAGGTGCCACCATCAATGTATGGGGAAGAAAAGTCCTCCTCTGTGACTGTGATGAGTTTACCAAGACCTATTATAGGACAAAGTATGGAGTTGGTAAGTGATATGTTGGTTAGAAAACATTTTTAACACTTTGACTGCTTTATGCCCTAGTTAAGATTTTACTTTTGTTCTCTTCATATTCCTAAAGTTAAGCTTCTATAAGCAGACTCATTGTCTCCATGTTAGTGGAACAGAAACTGAGGCCCACTAAGCTCACTTGTCCAAAGTTATGCAACAGAAAGAGCCAAGAATTAAATTACCTCATATCAGAGGTTTCCGTTTCCCCATGTCTTTCTTACTATAGTACTCAGTATTTTGGTAGGACACTTGAACTAGAAATATTAAATCCCTTCATTTAATTTTTGCTTACCACAATGGATGACACTCCCTTGAGTTCTCTAGGGAAATCTCTTGTGTGCTAGTTAGCTTTGCATTTTCTGGTGAGGCCAAGCTAGATTTCCTGTTTGTCTTTTTATAGCTATTAATTCCATTCTAGGCAAGGAAATGCAATTTAGTAAGAACTAGTGATTTATTAAGTACCTACTTTGTACTTAGGTCAGTGCAATAGGTTTATAGACTAGAAAAGGGGGTCTGGGACCTGCAGCACATTGCACAATATTATGAGAGTCTAGAACCAGGCAGAGGATATACTATAAAATCTAATATCCAAACCTTCATTTGTTAAACTCTCACTCTCAGTCCCTTGAAGTTCTGCCAGTCAGCTCTACCCACTTCCTAAGGTTTGTCTCTACTCATGGTCCATATATCTGCTGCTGTGGAAATGGATAGGATTTGCTAATCTACCAGGGTAGGATTTAGAATTAGTGTGATGGTACCTAGTTTTCAATATAATCCTCCTTCAGTATTTGCAGCAAATTGTTACTAGCCCTTCCTCTATACCTACCTCTGAGGGATGCCTAATATTCTTACATGAAGTGATTTGTATTTGCAAAAAACCTATACATATCCTTATGTATTCATGTACTCATCCATTTAATTTGAGACAGAGTCTAATCATATTGCTCAGTCTGATCTTGAACTTGCAATCCTTTCACCTTATCCTTCCAAGTAACTTGGATAACAAACAAGTTATGGTGCCTTGCTACTTTAAATTAGTATATTACTTCTGATACCTAATTCAATATAAGTGCTATGCTAATAGTTGTGATTGTTTAGGGAAAATGACAGGAAAAGCGTGCATACATGATACAGTGCTTTTAAAAATCTATAGTGGGCTGAATTGGAGCACGTGTACTTGACTGACGGGCAGGATTGATGTGTACTTCTGTGAAATGTGGCATATTTACTTAAACATGCTCTCTGAGTGGTAAGATGAAGCTGAACAACTATAACTCCTGAAAAATAAGAGGATTGGATATTTTGTTTCATTTTGACATGTTTTTGTTTCATTTATCTTTTGCTTTTTTTGTTTTGATTTTCATTTTGTGTTTGTGGAAGAGGTTGTTTTGTTTTTAGAGAGAAGGACTAGAATATAAAGTTAGGTGGGTGGGAAAGTGAGAAGGATCTGGGAGGAGCTAGAAGAGGGAAAACATTGTCAAAATATTATATGAAAAAGTTATAAAAATATACCCAAGATGTTTTGTGTCGAGAATAAGAGAAGGCCTGCCTGCCTGCCTTGTATGTGTGTGCACTGAGTATTATAAATTTCCTGGGAAGCTATATCTTGAGGGAAAGTGTATAAAGAACACTAATGGATTAGAATAAAAAGGACTTCCTTTTGTACTAAGGGAATTTGTTGTAACACATCTACATTCTAGATTCATGAACATGTCTAGATCTAACAAGAGTCAGGTTTGGTGGCTGGTGTCTCACTTTAATATCTAAAATTGATTCCTTTAGTGGACACAGTTGAACATATTTATTTAAAGGATATTTTTGTTTTGTGTTGTGTTGTTGTTTTGTTTTTTTTCCGAGACAGGGTTTCTCTGTGTAGCCT
>NC_045030.1:10856757-10857797 GCF_008632895.1 Mastomys coucha | reverse complement strand
CTCAAGGATATTTTTAATTCAACACAAAAATCACCCAGAAATATCCAGGTGGCAGCTGCTCTAGAGAAGCTTCTAGAATCAGTACACCTTCAATGAAGATTGGAAATTGTGTGATAGCTCACTGAAAGCCATTAAAAGCACCTGAATATTACTTTCATTTAAGGATGTGGTAGAAGCCTGACAGTACCGTAACAATTCCAAAACAGTGTATGATTTTCTAAACAGACAGTTCAACATTTGGCTGATATTTGTCTGCTTGAGTGAAAATTGAATGGTGTAGTGAAGTATCTTAGTAGCTTCTCTTAGGGAATTTTCTGAGGTAACATGACTTCGGTGTGCCCCACACCTAGCTGTCCTGGGTATATGTATTTGCTTCAAATGTCCTATAGTCCATTCATTTCAGTTATACTATCCTAGTGTTTAATTTCTTCTCACCCATTTCCTTTGCTCCCTCTATAGATTTTATTATATTATATAAAAATGTACTTTGTACATTTAAAGTTAATACAATAGCATATTTTTCAGAAAATTACACAAATACAAAATTAGGATGTATTTTATAGTCACAGTAACTTTGTAATACTTCTCACAGCATGTTAAAATTCTCTATTTAACAGATACCATTACACAACATTTTTTTTAAGTTTTAATACCACATTTAATATTATAAATGACTGTAGATTATATCCATGGCAGAATCTACAGAAGTAGATTGATATTCTCTAATAATCTTTACATTTGCTTTCTCTGGTTTTTTGTCAAGTTAAATGAATATATTTCATGTTACTTAAATATAGTTATTTCTGACATTTAAAAAATTAAAGAAGTGATCTTTATTTTTCTTCATTAGTGGCTATGACATATCAATAAAATATTTATAAGGGTAAGAAACTTTTCTATGTACTGTAACAGTTGACATAAACATTAAAAAGCAATTTTAATAAATTGTTCAGTATGAATGTGATGAATATAAAGTGTCCCTCCTTATCTTTTTTTATCACTTTAGGGTGAAAGTTGATTTTATTCGATATTAGAATGGC
>NC_045030.1:10843272-10856065 GCF_008632895.1 Mastomys coucha | reverse complement strand
ACTTGCAGGGAAGGGGCAGAGAAGGACTCTGATCCTCCTCTGTCACTTGGAAGCTGAGAGGATCTTGTCCCTGCCACCCTGTGGCTCCCCTGGGACTCGTGGGGCCTGTGCCTCCTAGCTGGCTGCTCTGGTCTCAGAAACTCACCCAAGAGAAAATTTAGGTTATTTATTAATAAGATTTTTCTACTCTCTTCTCTTTACCCTGTTTACGCTCGCTCTTTTGTTTCCATTCCATGCTCTAACACTGTCTTGCTATGTAGTCTTGGCTGAGTTGGTACTCTCTATGTAACATAAAGTGACCATAAATTTAGGGTAACTTCCTGACAGAGCCTCCAAAAACTGGGATTTATAAGCATATACCACCATACCCAGTTTATAGGAATACTATCTAGTCATTGATATTTGTGATGTACAAAAACAAAGCAGTAACATAATCATTCATTTTCAATGGTTTTGAGTACTTATATTGAGATTATGGTTGGAAAAACATTATAAAGTGCATTTTATTTTCTATATTCCATGCTGGCAATCTCTGAATTCTCAGGACTTGAAAAAAGGAGGACATAGCAGAAGAAAAGTTAGTGATCACTTAAGGAGATTGTAGCAGAAAAGATAGAACTGGCTTATGGTTTTATCACATGGCCTTGATGGACTTCACAGTTTTACATCCTCCCAACCACCCATAGAGTTAGTGAGGATGGTTGCAGACTAGAACTTTGAGTTTTGACATTGCGTACTTCACTAATTGTTTAACCTAAGTATTGGCTGTACGCAGCTTTGAAGCTAAGGATGGTTGTATTGTTTTCAAGGTTCTTTCTTTTTAAAGGTCCTAGTCCAAAGCCCTGGCCTAAATTCATCTTAATAATCTGGCGTTCTTTTGGCTTGAAGCATTTCTTCAAAATTAGTTAAGCTTCAGTTTTCCTAAAGCCTGGGTTATTAGATCACACAAGGCAAACTTTGAGGTAGTTAATTGGTGACTTTCCTGAATAATGCTTCTACCTGAGATGGCAAGTAGAATCATTAGATTCCATTTCTATACACAATCTCTTTGCATTTTGTTAGAATCTAGTCAGTCATGGTTAGGCATTCAATTCACATATGGAATTAGGGAAGTCAGTATATCTGGAAGACATGAGTATTTTAGTGTCTACCTAAATAGCAGTCATAGAATACATTTGGGGAGATGCTTTGTACAAAAGCATGCACCTTTTCATTTGCGCAATATTTCTTAGTACCTTTATAGGCAGGGTAGATGGGGTAGTCATTACAGCCAACTTCTTATTCACATACAATTCTGTGGCTTTGTGAACCTATGTGAGCTATCCTGGGAGATGTGACTTAAAGTTGAATCTTGAGCTAGAGTTTCCAAAACAGATCTACATGATGTTATAAGTCAAGGGTGAGGCAGTAGAAGGCTTCTCAGTTTTTATACACTAGATGGCACTGTGGGTGCAGAGGAAAGCTCTAATTTGGTTCTTTTCTCACTTAAATCTGTTCCAAAAATTAGGTAGGTATGAAAACAACACCATGTTTAAGACTAGTACTGAAGACTGGAGAATGTATTCTTAATGACTTTGTGATTAAGAATCACAGTTTTTGGCTAGTGCACTCAGATTAGGGTGTAGAGTTGCACGTGTCTGCCCCCTGTTGGAAGAAATTGCTCAGGCCTCCATTGATTTTCTGATTATATAAAGCTTTCCTGCCATTTCTGTGGTCCTTGCACTAGAACAAAGGTAACAGATAGTAGTGATTTTTATGTAATAGTGAGCAAGGATAGAGTCTACTGCAATTCAATTTTGAAAATTTGAGTAGTTCTCTTATTACCAACATGTCTCTTTAATTGCAAAATGAACATTAGGAGAGGATCAGGAGACTGTAAGGACACACTGCTTTTCCACTTTCACCCAGCCCGTGAGAAATATTTGATGGCAGTTCCTTCATCAATGTGTCTGCTGTGAGCAATTTCTGTTAAGGTTAAACAATACTCTTCTGGGGATTGTGCTTCAGGAAATCTCACACAAAGGCAACTAGGAAATCTAAGACAAATTGAAAGCTGGAAATCTTTTCAAATTGGAATTAGAAATCGCTTCACACTCTCAGCATTTTGATGAATTAAAAGATGCACTTCAGTTGTAGAATTAGACTGTTTTGCATGACAAATTGATAAGTTTTTTTTTTTTTTATGGTATACCAAAAATGTGGGTTCTTTCTTCTACTATAAGTTCGACAATAGAAAATAAAAGGAAATATTTACATTTGTAGAACTCCTGTTGTTCACAACTGAAACTCTTATCAAGCTTGGGGAAGACATAAAAAGTAGTCCATGTGTCTTAGTTTTGTTTTGGGAGATGTTCTAGAATCTCCTTTGCCATTTGTGGTAGGTCAAACATGGTGACTTAGATAGATCTGGTCAGTATGTTATTTATTCTAAAAAGCATAGTTGCTTCTAGAGATTACATAGCCCCAGAAATGATTACCTAAGAGCTTCTACAGGTATTGAAAGTTTGTTCCTACCTCTCCTTTCTTATACCTGATAAGTAAAAAATAAAGTGAACAGTATTGATCATATCATACTTCTTTGAGAGTGGAGACAATTAGGGAGCCTTAGCTGTTTGGGTTTTTGCTTCATCACAGCTACAGTTGCAGTTTATCTTGAGTAATAAAATAAGTGACCTGGAGCAGTGGCTGGTAACAGGGAGGGATTTTATTTTTCTGTTTGATTTTTAATAGACACTGAAGTACAGTGTTTTGGGGTTGAATTAGAGGTAAGGAAGAGAGCTTAAAAATGGATCCAAGGAAGAGCTTCTGGTCAAGTTAAAAGGGAAGCAGTAAGAAGTCAGTCTTATAATTTTTATTAGCAAGTATTGACTGAAGATAGGAGAAGGCCAAATTATGGATTAAAATATGGAATTGATGGCATAAGTTTCAATTTTGAGTTTTTCTATCATTGGAAAAAATCAAAGGAAGAGCAAAATAATATTTGCAGATGGGAATGTGAGGACAAAAATTTAAATGTTTCTTATTCTAATTGAATACTTAGTTGACAAAGATTTCTCCTTTTTTCTCTTTTGAACCAATGACTATTAAGTGAGCTCTGTGGCTTTTATAAACAAGATTAAAACCAACTCTCACAGGGTTTTACCATGTTTTGTTTGAAAGAGTTTAAAATAGTCTACAAAATCTCCACGTTCATCTTGAAATAATAACAGACTTTTCCAAACAGCTATAATCAGGGCAAAAAAAATATTGATGTTTTGTTTGCCTGTGTTTTGTTGTAGATGACTTTACGCCCATTTCATGCAAGCCTCCTCCTCTTCCAAAGATAAAAAGGAAATACCCACCTTATACTGGCTTTGGGTCTGAAGAGGATTCTTTCCGCTCCTGCGTAGGCCTCAAGCCCACACCTCATCGGAGGAACTTCAAAAAATTCATGGAACTAGACAGGTGCCTAAGGGGACCATGATTATAGTCCTAACTCTTCAAATGGTATTTGGAAGTTATGATATAGCCCTCCTGTTGCAAGAGCTGTTACACAGCTCATCTGATTTTGTGTCCAGGGACAAGTTACTGTAGCTTTCTAATGAGGTTGATGAATGCACAGGTATTGCCAGCTTCTTCCTTGAGTGCTTATTTTGATGTGTTATTTGGAGAACTATGATTTGGTCATATCACCCCCTGCCTATTGACTTTTCATTTCTATTTGTCTGTCTGTCTTTCTGTGTCTTGAGGAAATAATACAGAAGAGGAATCAACAGATTTCAAGGATCAGAGGGTACATGCTTTTGGATTTGTGGGCCACACAGCCTCCATCACAGCCACTCAGATATGACATTATAGTGTGAAAACTATATGGACAGAATGTAAACACATGTGTAACTGTGCTCCAATAAAATATTTTATGGACACTGACATTTGAATACCCTAAAACTTTTACAGATTGCAATATACTATTCCTTTGATATTTTTCTTTTCAATCATATAAAAATGTACAAACCACACTTAGCTCAAAGGCATATAAACAGGTAGCCAGCCAGTTCTGTCTCACAGATTTGGGTTTGCCAACCACCGCTAGAGAGATTTTAATGGTTCATAAGTATTTTTCAACTTATAATTTTAGAAAACTCATGTTACTTTGACTTGAGACATTTGGTTTGAGTTCAGTAGGAGTAAACTGCTTATATTGCTGAATGTACTTACAAAAGATAGACTTTCCAAAGTATCCCTAATGTACATGAGATGCAAACTGCTCACGAATAGTACATAGAAAATGTGAGCACTGGTTATGGCTATGGCTACTTTTTGGTTCTTCAGGATGAGTAGGCCTGGGATATAAAAAAATGTCAGGGAAAAATTGTAGGGAAATATTGCAGATGCTTAAATAGGATGTAAACTAAAAATTATAACTCCAAGTGACAGAGACTATATGGGAGATGCTGGGAGAAAAATGATAAAGGGAACATGTGTTAAGACTTAAAGAAGAAAAAGCATCCTGAATTTGGTCAAAATGAGTATGGTCCCATGCTGTTGAAAATTTGAAGTAAAGGGAACAAAATGTTATGCTCTGCCTATAAAAATGGTCTCAGTGTCTGGCTATATATGGAATTATATGTAATGTGAGAGAGTATGCCTTTGCTGTGACATGATGTTATTTGTCTTTCAAGAAATCAGTTTATTTTTTTTAAAAAACTTAAGGTTTTTTTTTAATTTTAAACTTTCTGCTTCTTAAAGCGTGGTCCTCATACTTAATAGAATGTCAATTCTGTTCTTCTTTCTGGGTGGACTTAGAATGAAATGTTGGGGTGAGACCCAGCAATCTCTTTTCATAGGCATCATGGACAGTTGTAAGGCACACTAGTATTTGAGAATCAACTGATTTTTACATGTAAGAGGGCTATCAACATGTCCATGTTCTCTGGTTGATAACAGTATTCTGGCTAGGTTCTGGGGTACAGTTTGATAGACTCTTTTCTAGTAACTACTATTTTTAAGGGCCACCTGGGCAAGAATATGGGCAAGAATAGTGTCCCTATTGTAAAAGGACACAGAAGTTTTCTTAGAACTAAATAATGTGAAGTGTTATCCAGGGTGTTACTTCTGGAACTCAGGGAAAACTGTTTCTTTGTGGTTAGTTGACTTAGTTTCTCTATCTTCCCTTTAAAGTTGTCCTCAGGACCCTGACTACAGATAGAATTGTACATGTAAGTAATACTGTTTCATTTGGAAGATGGGGATATAGGCACAAATGTCTCTAATTTCATTTCTTTTTGTCCACTGCTTGTTTTATGTCAGGAATATACTTCCTTCAAGCTCCCCCTACATAGTGATCTTGTTTCCATTTTAACTGCCACAAATTGGCTTCACAGGCCTGAAGTACTTTGTTCTCTGTGTGCCCACAACTCTTGGTTGAATATCCTCATAATAATAATAATAGTTCTAGTGATAACAAGTAATTAGTAGTTTGGTGTACATTAATTACTTTTATAAAATCTGATTTCATATAATCCCTAAAGCCACCTTAGAAGAAAGCAGGTTATATTCTTGAGCCCATTCTTCAAAAGAGAAAAACAAGACTGTAAGAAGCTCTGCAACTTGTCCAATCTAGTTTTTAGTTTAACTAGGAATTAAATCCTGGGAAATGGTACTTCTAGAGTTCACCTTCTTTGCTATAAAATTTTTATTTATTACATGACCTGAGAATCACTCACGTATGTAAAATATGGGCTTCCCCATACTAACAGCTCCTTGAAGTAAGAGACTGACAATATTTCACCCAATAAGAAAAGATGCAGATGAATAAGTATAATGGTAGGAAAAATGTTTGCTAATCATATTCTTTAAAAAACTTTTATGTCTATTGTATCAGCTGTTTGTCTGCATGTAATGTATGTCTACCACATTCATGCTTGGTGCTTTTAGACTTCAGAAGATGGCATCAGATCTTCTGGAACTGATGTTGTAGGTGGTTGTGAGCTGCTATGTAGGTGCTAGGAACTGGACCTAGGTCCTCTTTAAAAGCAACAAGTGCTTAGCCATCTCTCCAGCCCCACTAATCCAGTTTATAGTGATGGACCAAAGTAAAAGGAACAGAGCAGGTAGCTTCTTAACAGGAAAGTTAGCATCTCATACGTCAGCTATTCTGGCCATATAGCTTTCAAAAAGTTATTGTTTTAATATTAATATTAATGTTAATATTAATATTCCACTGCTTTCAGATCTTGTCCATCTATTGCTTCCACAAAATACCCCCTTATTTTTTCTATTATCACTAAAAAGGAGTCTTTATATAAAGACTGTGTATCTCTAGGTCAGTAGTTCTCAACCTAAGGGGTCACAAGGGTTGAAGATTGAGATTCATAACAGCAGCAAAATTATAATTATGAAGTGTCAATGAAAATAATTTTATAGTTGGGTGTCACTACCTCATGTGGAATGCTATTAAAGGGTCCAGTTTTAGAAAGGTTGAGAACTACTATATAGAGGTTTTATTCCTGTTTGTTGATTTTAGGAAGTTTATACTTATAGGTTGTGGTAGGGAGGTTGGTTGACAAATGTGTTCCAAGGACCTACTGTAGGGTAAGCATTTATTTACTTAAGTAGTTGTAATAAATTCATCAGTGAACAAATCAGCCATAAAAGCCTACCTTCTCTCAGAAACTTTATTCTAGTTGAGGGAAATATATAAGAAAGCAAAACACTCAAGTACATTAAATAGTATATGGAATTTTTAAAGTACCACATTAAAAAAGGAAAACCTTAATTTTCTATGCAAAGGATCTAGGAATATATAAATGATGAATATTTCTAGTTGCAGTTTTCAGCAGTGCTTTGGTTGACCTTTCTGAGAAAAAGAAGCATTGGGAGACCTGACAAGAGAAATGAGTTGGCCAGGCTGGCCTATTGGAAGAATCTCTCCAATGCAGTGTTAAGAATGAACTGTACAAAGACAGTAGTTTATTTATGACAACCTATAATATTGCTTCATTAGTCCAAGAGAAAAGTTATTATAGCTGGATGATCCTGTGGCAGGGATAAAATGAAATGGCAGATTCTGCAAGTATTTTAAATATAGAGCTAATAGGATTTCCTAACAGATTAGATATGTGATATGAAAGAAGTGAAGAGCTACTGATATCTCAAGGGTTGGACCTGAGTAATTGGAAGGGTAGAAAAGAGATGACAGCCAGCCATTGAGACAGGCAGGACTATAAGTATAATAGGTTTGGGAACAACAACACGAGTTCATCATTAGAACAACTTGAGATGCCAATTAGATATGAAATTAAAATGGGTATTTATTTAGGGTGTTCAGTAGACAGGTCTGATCTGGAGATGTAAATTTGGAAGTCATCAGCGTGTAATTTACATTTTAATTCAAGATGACAAATTGGAATAAAGCTTTTAGACTGTGTTGGATCACCAAGGATGAGTAGGTGTCAAAGAACTACATGAATAAACCTGGTGTTATCCCAAATCAAGTGTTTGGAGAAAAGAGAAGAAGTTGTGGAAGGATGATGACATGAGGCAAACAAGGAGATAGGAATCACCTAAACCTAAGAAAATGCATAGTGCAGTGAGCCAAGTGAGCCAAGTGAGCCAAGTGATCAAGGGTGCCATAGAAGTAGTTGCTGATTAGTAAAATTAGATGCAGGGGAAAAAAGGCTGAGGCTTGGATTTGGCATTATGGAGTTGATTGTTAGTTTTTGTAAGAGAGGTTTAGGTGAAATAACCTCTTACTAATAGAAGTGGACATAAATGTAATGGGAATGGGCTAAGGATATGACTTACTGGCATATTTCTGAGCTTCGGTGCTATCTCCTGCATGGGGAAGACAATGGGAAAGGGGCAGAGGAGAGAGTTCAATGTAGTAAAGATAGATAACATTGGGCTGTATGTAGAAAACATTAAGACATGCATCCTAGGTCTAAGAATTTACAATTTAATCTTGGACAATAGGAATAAACACATTTTAAGATATTCAGTCAAGAGTACAAGACTGTATAGTTGCTAAATTAGGTGTGGCATCATGGTTGATGCAAGAGGTATGTGTATATGATCACCTAGGAGGATGGAGACTGATCAGAAGGGCTCAGGCACTTGATAATTAGTTTACATGAACGAAATACTTGAACACATTTGGAGTGTTCTTACAATTTGCTCTGAGGACCATATTGTCAGACTCCTTAGTAGCATATTAATAATGCAGTTTTCTGCAAATATAAGCTCACTTGTGAGCCTATATCGCTGGTAGTGAGATTATGGATTCTGCATATGTAAAAAGTTCTCCAGGTGACTTTTATGTATGCTAAACTTCATGAATGACTCTTTTTTATTGAGTGGGTTTATATTACCAATTGATGAGATCTCCAGAATACGAACATTAAGGGGAAAAATGAATGGTATATTCACATATTCCAATTAAATATATGCACTTATAAACTTAGGTTCTAAGATGTTAAATTTAAAATAGTATTGATTTAGATTTAGATTAGACCTCATTCAATTTTATATTGATTTTTAGGCATCTGTAATATTATGAGTATTTCTTAAGAGGGGACTCTTGAATTTTTCGTTCTTGTGAGTTTAGTTAAGAGGAGGTGATTGATACATTATAGCTGGCCCAAATAATCATATAAGGTTTATCTGAAGCCTTGAATCTAGACACTTAGGAAAATTCAAATTGTGATCATGCTAGTGGTCTGTCCAGGCTGCTCTGAGGTGAGCTATTATGTTTTGTCTCACCCAAGGCCTCAAGCTGGTCTGTGCTTTGCCACTGTGCTTTTCCAGCCTACCTTCCTGTACAGTCTTAGAAAGGGATGAAGAGGCACTTTAGGCCTCTGCAAATTAGAAATCTTTTGTTGTAGTTAATATCAGTGTGGACACCAAGAATGGATTTCAGAATAGGAGAATTTGCAAGTGATAACTACTCTTAGAGTTGTAGCAGGGAAGTGATAAAGGACATGGTTGATTTTAGCAGACACTTAAGGGTAGTGGGTTTTGATGATCTTACTATTTGTTGGAGGGCTGACTTTTATTGGCTGGTAACAGCAATTGTGCTTCTACTGAGAAACCATGAGTTAGTTCACTGTTCATGCAACTGAGTTTGGGAACTATTTCTTTTATTTTTCAGATAGGGTCTCACTGTGTAGCCCAGATTAGCTCAGATTTATGAACCCAGTCTCTCAGTGCTGGGACTAAAGGTGTGTGATTCCATTACTTACCTGGGAAATTTTTAAATTTCATTTGATTCAGTCTTTAACCAACTAATCATGCATAGAGTTCTAAGTATATCTCTAATCTTTATGAGTGTAACTTTCTGCAAACACTCAATGTAATACATCATAATGTAAAAAAAGTGTTTTAAGACAACATTTTCCTATGGAAAACATTAGATATGTAATGGCTACATACAATACAAATAATACGTGCATTAGAATGGAGATATGTGCATAATATTTATGAAGGGGAAATGTTAATGTTTTCCTTGAAAGAAGTTGAAGATGATCCTGGAGAGATGAATTGATAGGGAGGAGTATATATGAGCTACAAGGCAGAAGAATTCTAAACTTGACACAGGTATCCTAGAACCCAGTAAAGTATGTCATCTAGATTGGCTCAGGCCATTGTGCTAAATGCTTATGCATCTGCCTGACTCAATTACTGTGATTGTTGACAAGCTTCATGATCACAGAACAGCTGATTAATTCACTTGCTTTTAGCAGGTGTTTATGACCCCTTTTGTGTGTTGTGTGACATTTTGGTTGTCTTCATATTCATGAGGATACATGTGTATACATGTGCATGTGGAGGCCAGAGATCAACCTTGGTATTTCCCAGAAGCCACCTAGCTTGCTTTTTTAAGATAGGGTCTCTCAATGGACTATGGATTAGACTTGGTTGGCTAGCCAGTGTGTCTCAGAGAGTTGCCTGACTCTCCCTTCCAATGCTGGGATATTAAGCATGTGCTATTAGGCCTAGTTTCAATGTATTTCCTGGACATATAAAGAGGAGGAAATATTTTAATCTACTAAGAAAAATATTTCAATGTTTAAATTTAGAACCTTGGCAATGAGATGTTTAGAACTGTTTAGAAAAGTATAAACTTTATCCCTTTTCCTCATTCCCACCCCCCGAAAGCCACCTATCCCCTCCCCCCTGCTCCTGCTCACCAATGCACTCACTTCCATATCCTGGCTTGATTCCCACTGGGGCATCAAGCCTTCATAGAACCAAGGGCCTCTCCTCTCATTTATATCAAACAAAGCCATTTTCTGCTACATATGGTCCTGGAGCCATGAGTCCCTCCATGTGTACTCTTCGGTTGGTGGTTTAGTCCCTGGGAGCTCTGGGGGTACTGGTTAGTTCATATTGTTGTTCCTCCTATGGGGCTGCAAACACCTTCAGCTCCTTGGGTCCTTTCTATAACTCCTCCATTGGGGACCCTGTGCTCAGTCTAATGGTTGACTGAGAGCATTTACCTCTGTATTTATCAGGTACTGTCAGAGCCTCTCAGGAGACAGCTATATCAGGCTCCTGTCAGTAAGCACTTGTTGACATCCACAATAGTGTCTGAATTTGGTAACTGTATATGGGATGGATGCCCAGGTGGGGCAGCCTCTGGATGGCCTTTCCTTTAGTCTCTGTTTCACACTTTGTCTCTGTATCTCCTCCCATGGGTGTTTTGTTTCCCTTTCTAAGAAGGATCGAAGTATCCATACTTTGGTCTTCTTCTTGAACTTCATCTCATATGTGAATTGTATCTTGGGTGTTCTGAGCTTCTGGGTTAATATCCACTTATCAGTGAGTACATACCGTGTGTGCTCTTTTTTGATTTGGTTACCTCACTCAAGATGATATTTTCTAGTTCCATCCATTTGCCTGCGAATTTCATAAATTCATTGTTTTTTAATAGCTGAGTAGTATTCTATTGTGTAAATTTACTACAATTTCTGGATCCATTCCTCTGTTAAGGGACATCTGGGTTGTTTCCAGCTTCTGGCTATTATAAATAAGGCTGCTATGAACATAGTAGAGCATACATACCTTAATAATATATATTAATAGATGCTTACTTGTATAACACTCTAACTCATATCTCTTCTCTTTAGCTTTGGAAACATAAGCAATACACTCCGGTATTTTGCAAAACTAATTACGCACAAATGCGCTGATGCGGACAGGATGTTTGTCATTGCATTTTATCTCAGTGATGACACAATTTCAGTGTTTGAGCCTGTAGAGAGGAATTCAGGTAAGACACTTACCTTACTCAGCATTTTCTTCAGAACACTTAGCTGCTCTTTTCTTTTGAAAATTAGGGAGTACAATCTTATTTGATAAGAATAAATAGAATTTTCTTACCAATAAATTTAATCTTACAAAAATATCTTAAGGGTGAACTGAAACATATAAAATGATAAAAAAAAATCTCTGTAGGTGGTCACCCAGGGGAAATCCCCTTTGCCACTATCATTTCTTTCTCTGAGGCACTTCTATAGAACCTCAGGACTTCAAAGTCATGGTTTGCCTGCCACTAGTTATTCTCACCGCCAGGGAACCCAGAGTGTGTTCCATTGTCCAGCTTATAAAATCTTTGCCTGATTAAGAAAGGAATACACGATATACAGATTTAATCTTCAGAATCCATCATTTGTGGTACTTGTGTTTGTTCTGGCTATTGCCAAATGTCTTGCCCCAAGGCCGGTGGAATGTTCTCCAGCTTGTTGATCTCATGGCTGTTGCTGAGGACTGCCATTGACTTACAAATTATGGAAATGTGAGGCTCTGTTCTTTGTTTCAACATGTTTACAAGTTTTATCTGTGCTGAAGACACACAATATAACTAGCTACACTGGCTCCTTAGGGGAAAAAAATAAAAAAACTTTGGTTTGTACTATTTGCCAATTTACATGTTGTGAATGTCCTGATCATGGCAAGTTTCAAGAAACCAACCAGTTTTAAAAAATAGCATGCAAAAGTCTGAAAAATGTAACAATCAGGTCATATACTCAAGCTTCATTTACCCAGTTAACATGCCAACATGTAATACATAATTTGTACAACTAAGTCAGGCACCAATGGGATTTGACTAATAGAAAAATCTTAAAATAGAAAACTGAATGAGGATGAATATAGGCCAAGTTCTGAATGGTCAACAAATATCAATTCTATACATTTAGAAAGTATCAATGGGGCCAAGCAAATTATAGCATTTGTAAAATAGAAGACTTACAAAATAGTGACCACCGCTGAAGACTTAATATTATCCTGAATTTTCATGGCAGCAAGGTCATCTAAAAAGAGGAAAATTAAGATTTATTTAAACAATAAGTGAAAGAAAACAAACATGTGGAGGGAACCAGAGGAAGCCCCGTGAACCATCAGACTGCAGTCTCTGTCTCTGTCTCTAACTCTCCCACATCACTCTGTGTGTGTGTGTGTGTGTGTGTGTGTGTGTGTGTGTGTATGTATGTCTCTGTCTCTCCCTCCCTTCCTCTCCCTCTCTCATACCTTCCCCCAACTTCCTCTCCCCTTTCTCCTTGTCCCTTTCTCCTACTCTTACTGTATAGCTCAGGCAGGGACTAAAACTCATTATCTTCCTGCTTCAGCCTCCCAAGTGTTAGAATTACACATGTGCCATACCATATCTGGCTGCAGCAGGTTCTAAGTCCTATGCAGGGCAGAGGAAAGGGAGAAAGTGGTAGGTCTTAGACTTTAGACCAGTCTTTTTTTTTATTAGATATTTTCTTTATTTATTTACATTTCAAATGATATCTCCTTTCCTGGTTTCTCCTCA
>NC_045030.1:10836883-10843167 GCF_008632895.1 Mastomys coucha | reverse complement strand
AAAGAAGAAAAAAACAATTTTCCTCTCGCCTCTTGCTGCTCACCAACCCACTCTCTCTGGCTTCCTGACCCTGGCATTCCCCTACACTGGGACATAAAACCTTCACAGGAACAAGGGCCTCTCCTACCATTGTTGACAGACAAGGCCATCCTCTGCTACATATGAAACTGGACCCATGAGTCCCACCATGTATACTCCCTGGTTGGTGGTTTAGTCCCTGGGAGCTCTGAGGGTACTAGTCAATTCATATTGTTGTTCCTCCTAAGGGGCTGCAAACCCCTTCAGCTCCTTGGGTCCTTTCTCTAACTCCTTCATTGGGGACCCTGTGCTCAGTCCAATGGATGGCTGTGAGACTCTACTTCTGTATTAGTTGGGCACTGGCAGAGCCTCTCAGTAGACGGCTATATCAGGCTCCTGTCAGCCAGCACTGGCATCCTGGCATCCACAATAGTGTCTGGGTTTGTTGACTGAATATGGAAAGGATTCCCAGGTGGAGCAGAATCTGGATTGTCCTTCCTTCAGTCTCTGCTCCATACTTTGTCTCTGTAACTCCTTCCATGGGTATTTTGTTCCCTCTTCTAAGAAGGATTGAAGTTTCCACACTTTGGTCTTTCTTCCTTCTTGAGTTTCTTGTAGTTTGTGGATTGTATTTTGGGTATTCTGAGCTTCTGAGCTAATATCCCCTAATCAGTGAGTACACATCATGTGTGTTCTTTTGTGATTGGGTTACCTCACTCAGGATGATATTCTCCAGATCCATCCATTTCCCTAAGAATTTCATAACTTCATTGTTTTTATAGCTGAGTAGTACTCCATTATGTAAATGTACTACATTTTCTGTATAAACTCCTCTGTTGAGCGATGTCTCGATTGTTTCCAGTTTCTGGCTATTATAAATAAGGCTGCTATGAACACAGTGGAGCATGCGTCCTTATTACATGTTGGAGCATCTTCTGGGTATATGCCCAGGAGTGGTATAGCTGGATCCTCAGCTATGTCCAATTTCCTGAGGAACCTCCAAACTGATTTCCAGAGTGATTGTACCAGCTTGCAATCCCACCAGCAATGAAGGAGTCTTCCTCTTTCTCCACAACCTTGCCAGCATCTGCTGTCACTTGAGTTTTTTAACCTAGCCATTCTGACTGGTGTGAGGTAGACTCTCAGGGTTGTTTTGATTTGCATATCCCTGATGACTAAAGATGTTGAACATTTCTTTAGGTGCTTCTCAGCCATTTGGTATTCGTCAGTTGAGAATTCTTTGTTTAGCTCTGTACCCAATTTTTAAATAGGGTTATTTGGTTCTCTGGAGTCTTAACTTCTTGAGTTCTTTGTATATATTGGTTACTAGCCCTCTATCAAATATAGGATTGGTAAAGATATTTTCCTGATTTGTTGGTTTCCATTGTGTCCTATTGACAGTGTCTTTTGCCTTACAGAAGCTTTGCAATTTTATAAAGTCCCATTTGTCAATTCTTGATCTTAGAGTAGAAGCTATTGGTGTTCTGTTCAGGAAAATTTCCCCTGTGCCTATGAGCTTGAGGCTATTCCACACATTCTCTTCTATTAGTTTGAGTGTATCTGGTTTTATGTGGAGGTCCTTGATCCACTTGGACTTGAGCTTCCACCAGAGGTTTCTTTATTGTTGAGAATAGTTTTGGCTATCCTGTTTTTTTTGTTGTTCCAGATGAATTTGCAAATTGCTCTTTCTAAGTCTGTGAAGAATAGAGTGGGAATTTTAATGGGGATTGTATTGAATCTGTAGATTGCTTTTGGCAAGATGGCCATTTTTACTATATTAATCTTGCCAATCCATGAGCCTGGGAGATCTTTCCATCTTCTGAGATCTTCTTCAATTTCGTTCTTCCGAAACTTAAAGTTTTTGTCAAACAGATCTTTTACTTGCTTAGTTAGAGTCACACCAAGGTATTTTAAATTGTTTGTGACTATTGTGAAGAGTGTTGTTTCCCTAATTTCTTTCTCAGCCTGTTTATTCTTTGTGTAGAGGAAGGCCATTGATTTGCTTGAGTTAATTTTATATCCAGCTACTTTGCTGAAGTTGTTTATCAGGTTTAGGAGCTCTCTGGTGGAATTTTTGGGGTCACTTAAGTGTACTATCATATCATCATCAAAGAGTGATAATTTGGCTTCTTCCTTTTTCAATTCGTATCCCTTTGATCTCCTTTTGTTGTATAATTGCTCTGGCTAGGACTTCAAGTACAATATTGAATAGGTAGGGAGAGAGTGGACAGCCTTGTCTAGTCCCTGATTTTAGTGGGATTACTTCAAGTTTCTCTCCATGTATTTTGATGTTGGCTACTGGTTTGCTGTATATTGCTTTTACTATGTTTATGTATGGGCCTTGAATTCCTGATCTTTCCAAGACTTTTATCATGAAGGGACGTTGGATTTTGTCAAATGCTTTCTCAGCATCTAATGAGATGATCATATGTTGTTTTTTACTTTGAGTTTGTTTATATAGTGAATTACATTGATGTATTTCCATTTATTGAACCATCCCTGCATCCCTGGGATGAAGCCTACTTGATCATGATGGATGACTGTTTTTATGTGTTTTTGGATTCGGTTTGCAAGAATTTTATTGAGTATTTTTGCATCAATATTCATAAAGGAAATTGTTCTGAAGCTTTCTTTCTTTGTTAGGTCTTTGTGTGGTTTAGGTATAAAAGTAATTGTTGCTTTGTAGAAAGAATTGGGTAGAGTTCCTTCTATTTCTATTTTGTGGAATAGTTTAAGTAGTATTGGTATTAGGTCTTCTTTGACAGTCTGATAAATCTCTGCACTAAACCCATCTGGTCTTGGGCTTTTTTAGTTGGGAGATTATTAATGACTGTTTCTATTTCGTTAGTAGATATAGGATTGTTTAGATTGTTTATCTGATCTTGATTTAACTTTGATACCTGGTATCTGTTTAGAAAATTGTCCATTTCATCCAGGTTTTCCAGTTTTGTTGAGTATAGGCTTTTGTAGTAGGATCTCATGATTTTTTTTTTTTTTTTGGATTATCTCAGTGTCTCCCTTTTCATTTCTGATTTCGTTAATTAGGATACTGTCTCTGTGCCCTCTAGTTAGTCTGGCTAAGGGTTTATCTATTTTGTTGATTTTCTCAAAGAACCAGCTCCTGGTTTGGTTGATTCTTTGTATAGTTCTTTTTGTTTCCATTTGGTTGATTTCAGCCCTGAGTTTGACTATTTCCTGCCTTTCACTCCTCTTGGGTGAATTTCCTTCTTGTTCCTCTAGAGCTTTCAGATGTGCTGTCAAATTGCTGGTGTATGCTCTCTCCCGTTTCTTTTTGGAGGCACTCATAGCTATAAGTTTTCCTCTTAGAACTGCTTTCATTGTGTCCCATAAGTTTGGGTATGTTGTGGCTTCATTTCCATTAAACTCTAAAAAGTCTTTAATTTCTTTCTTTATTTCTTCCTTGACCAAGTTATCATTGAGTAGAGTGTTGTTAAGCTTCCATGTATGTGGACTTTCTATTGTTTATGTTGTTATTGAGGACCAGCCTTATTCTCTAGTTTTCTAATAGAATACAAGGAATTATTTCAATCTTCTTGTATCTGTTTAGGCCTGATTTGTGACCAATTATATGGTCAGTTTTGGAGAAGGTACCATGAGGTGCTGAGAAGAAGGTATATCCTATCTATTCTATAGATAACTCAATTTGTTTCATAACTTCTGTTAGTCTCAGTGTGTTTTTGTTTAGTTTCTATTTCCATGATTTGTCCATTGCAGAGAGTGGGGTGTTGAAGTCTCCTCCCACTATTATTGTGTGTGGTGCAATGTGTGCTTTGAGCTTTAGTAAAGTTTCTTTTATGAATGTAGATGCCCTTTCATTTGGAGCATAGAGGTTTAGAATAAGAGTTCATCTTGGTTGATTATATCTTTGATGAGTATACAGTGGAATGGACCAGTTTTAGTGTCCTCACCTTGAACACCTGTTTGCTGAAAGTAGCCTATTGCAGATGTGGGTTTCCTGTGGTAATGTTCCCCACTGTGGTTGATCTGATAGTAAATTTTCATCACTCTCCATACATACATATACTACAATTCCAGTTTTAGCAGTGCCATCTATAGCAGTTTGGACACCTTAAAAAATTCAAGAGTATGTTACAGGCAAATGACAGAGCCAGGATGGAAAACATCTCAGTTTGGCTCTAAAGCCTGTGTCCTTCTGTCACTTCTCTTGTGTGGTCATATCCGGTCTCAGTTATATTCATAATCCTGTACATTTTGTTCCATGCCAGCACATAATGGAATCTCCTGTTCAGCTCTGCTTTCTGTTTTCCAAGAAGTCAAGGAAAGAAGATGAACAAACAAACACTAAGTAGTTATGCCCAGAAGAGAATAGAACAAACAAGGAGAATTCTAGAGTATAAGCAATATAAAAGCATTACCAAATGAAACAGATACTTTCCTTCACTGTTGTGGTAGAAACACAAAAGGAACCCCCATACTCATTTCTTAACATTTAAATAATCAAGTCCTCACTTTAAAAGTGGAGCATCTTGCCCTTAATCTAAATGCTAGGTTAAGTGGGAGAGGCGGGTCTGTGGAAATAAAGCCAAGTGGGCCTTTCACTTATGCCATGAAAAAGAGAAACTTGTTGGTATACCACAGTTCAAGTTTGCTGTAGGACATATACAAGAGGTCCTTGCTAAATGTTTTCTGGATTGGGGAGAAAGAGAGGAAAGAAAAGTCTGGAATAGCATATTACTTTATTCCTTATCATACTCACCCAAGAAAGTCCTTGTCATTTAAAAGCATACAAAGTAATGGGTTAATTTTCTTACATGCATATATGTTTTGATAATATTCATTTTCTCTGTTATCTTCTCTTATAACTTCTTTCTTTAATTTCATATCCTCTACTCCTAAATTAAACTTTGAGTGTAGTTTATTTGGCTTTGCATAATGATCTCCAGTTCCTGCAAATGACACGATTTCATTCTTTACGGCTGAGTAAAATTCTTGTTTGTTTATGTGCCATATTTTTCTTAATCCATTCACCCATTGGTGAATACTTGAAGCTGACTCCATCACTTTGTCACTGTAACACACAGAGGTGCACAGCTATCTTTGTAGTAAGCTGACTTGGAACCCTTTAGAACTGCACCCCAGCATGTTATATGGCTAGATAACATGCAAGTTCTGTTTTTGATTTTTTTGAGGAAATATGCTATGATTTCTGTAGCAATTACACTAATTTACATTCTCTCCAATGGTTTTTAAGAGTTACCCAAGAAAATATGCTGTCTCTTTGCCCACTGCCTCATTCTTCCTTCTCACAATGCACAACATGGCTTTTCAGAAAAATTGTACAGTCTGTGTTGGAAGAGAACATAACTAAAGGCAAGTTGTGCTTCTTTTAAGAATAAAGCAACTCATGGGCTTTTATTCTGTTTCTTTAGGGAATCCTGGTGGGATGTTCTTGAAAAGAAGTCGCGTGAAAAAACCCGGACAAGAAGTTTTTAAAAGTGAATTTTCAGAATACGTCAAGGCTGAAGAGCTCTATGTTGGGGCCACAGTGAATATTAATGGCTACCTGTTTTTTCTGCTTAATGCTGATGAGTACACCTTAAACTACATGGAGAATAACACAGACAAGGTGAATAGACTTTGTATAATTCTTTCCTCTCCACCCTTTGCAGTGTTTGTTTTCCTTTCTCTCAGGCATCTCCTGTATCTTGCCACTGGCTTTCATTGCATATTTACATATGTGGGCCTAAATAATGGATCTGTGCGGCTTGGCCACAGGTCCCATCACAGAGGCTGAGCCTTTGTCTCCTCTGTTTACCTGCTTAGCTCTCCACTGCTCAGCATCAGATTCCAGACACCAGTGGGAGGCAGGCCCAGGGCTGAATCAGGTTTCTTGGATTTTTTGCTGACATCAAGAATGTTTTTAAAAGGCAGTGCACTAACTATAGGAAAAGAAGAAAATCTGGTGGCATGCACTGTGACATCCCAGTTAATTGACACAGGGCAGCAAAGGAGTCTTTGACTAGAACAGACAAAAACCCCAAGGGAACTGAGTACTTGCTGAGGTTGCTGGTCCCTCTAACAATTACACAAGAGGCTTAAATTAGAATCTTAGGAGAAATTTGCCACAGTGAGCTTAAAGAAGTATCTTCTTGTTGTTGTGCTGTATTTTTTATTTTTTTTTTAAACATATCTAGCCAGATAGCCCAGGCTGGCTTTGAATTCATTGTCATTTGGCTCCTCTCTTTTGGGTGTTGAGGATACAGTCATGTACTGCCACACCTGAC
>NC_045030.1:10829160-10836807 GCF_008632895.1 Mastomys coucha | reverse complement strand
CCGCCTGCCTCTGCCTCCCAAGTGCTGGGATTAAAGGCGTGTGCCACCACCGCCCTGCAAAATCTTAGTTTTTAAATGTAGACTTGTTCAGTACATAAATTCTGTGAACTTGGCAACCATTGCTTTGTAATTTAGGATTTTTTTTTATTTTAAAGTTCATTAAATAATTATGTACTATTTATACACACAATAGTACATACTTTATCTCATTTATAAAGAAAATGATCAACGTTGAGTTGCTAGGTGTCAAGGCAGAGTTAGAACTCCAATTAGGGGAAAGGGTTCTGTGGGATGAAAGGAGAAGGATAATGAAGACACTGGGAATGGCTGGTACCTTCTGATTGTAGTGCAGATCAGGTCTGATCCATGTAAAATAAGAAGGCAAGGGAGGGAGGGAGGGAGGGGCAACTAGAGAAAACTTTAAGTAGTTAGTACAGTCTAGAGAAAGTCGGAGCCAGACAAATGGGGTCCCCAGAACAGCCTACTTCTCAGAGAAGTTCAGAGTCATGCAGAAGTGACAGTTGAAGGATGGTGGTTCAGTGCTCTTCTCCATGTCACTGTTGCATGCAGCATCTTCCAGAGTATCTATCTATACCACCTCTTTGTTTATAGTTTTAGAAATCTAGGTTATTCTAATACTGTAATCCTATACTATATAATGGCTCTGAATTCAAGTGAGAAATACAATGATTAAGCAGTTAGATTTCCAGAGACCACCAGGCCTGAGTTGGAAAATTAGCTCCACCCTAATACATGGCAGACTTTAGTTATGTATTATCTCTGAACTTAGTCTGCTTGTCTTTGAAATAAGAGTAACAACAGTGCTTCTTTGATAATGTTACTGCAGAGGTTAGATGTGATAATTTGTATGAGGGGCTTAGTTCTATAGGGCCCATGGTAAGCTTAGTCATTGTAGCTGTTATAAATCAAGGTTCTGATTCTGAACAGAACCACTACCTTAACATAACACATACAATTCTTAGAATTGCTTAGCCTAGGACTTTTGACTTCACTGTGATGCAAAAGTGATATGCTTTCTGGTAGAAACTGTTTAAAGTCCTGAGTTTTGATCCCCTTTCAACTAGTAAGTACTATATAGTCCAATCTTCTTACATGATACTGGGCATGGGCAGTGAGCAGCAGCTCTCTTTCAGGCTTGTGATTATGAAGAGAAATAATCCATGCTTTATAGTGTACAGTATTGCTAACTTTGGGATATTCTGTAAGTTAGCTACAGTTTGTATATTTTCAACTTCAGAGATTTTCAACTTATTAACATATAACACATAACTTTATTAACACATAACTCACTGTAAATTGAGGTTTATCTGTATATATTAAACCATGCATGTATCTTTTGCTTTGTTTTGTTTTCATTACTAGGGATTGAACCAGAGCCTTGACCATGTTAGACAAGTCCTATTCCTTTCAGTTATATATCCAGCCAAAACACAATATATAGCTTAAAGGTATAAAGGGCTTTTATTCTTCCAGTATGATAAAGTGGGTAAGACATTACCTAGTATCAGCATCTCAAGCGAAAATTGCATCATTAAAAACTACTCTTATCAAGGGCTTTGTTAGAAGATAAAAATTAATGTACTCTTTATTACCAGTCTGAGTAGTCTTTTCAAAGGAGCTGATAGATCCCATCATGGAAATAGATGAAAGGAAATGCAAAAAAGTAGAAGGGGGGCTCAGTAGGTGCCAAATCACCTGGATCATTTGATGGTAGAAGAGAGGGAACTTTATACCAAAGTCTTATCAGTGTTTTTAATCTAAAATTTCATCTTCTTACTTTTGATCTCTTGGCTGTAATTACTTACAACCTTATACTTTACTGGATTGAATAAGAAATATTCTTTCTAAGTCAAAAAGGTAATCATAAAGAAGGTGACAGAAGCAGTGGGTGCTCAGACAACAAATAAATGTAGATTACACTGTCTGTGTGGAACGATGACACCCAGCTTTGCTATGATCAGTACTTTGCCTGGTGGCCAGCAATTCCAAGCAGGTCTATCCTAATGATCTAGAGAAAAATGCATGTACATTTAGTTAACTTTATATCTGTATTATTTATATCAGGGTCTGTGAAATTATCCAGGCTTTATCTAAAAGTTATAAGAAGTTTATATATAAAAGTTATAAGAAGACTGTTTAGTAAGCTTTGTTACCTGCTCTCCCTTAAAGTACATTTGTTTGAGATCTAGGACCTGGATTAATGTCAGTCCTTGTTCTGAAGCTTTGGTTTCTTAGGTAAAGGCATGTACACCTTTTGGTTTCATCATGTTGTCTTGCTGGTCTCCATTAACCTAGTAAGGTACAAGGAATAAAATTCTGCAAAATGTTCAGAACTGAATGGAACATTATATCATATTCCTTCCTGAAGGCTCAGGGATAATTGTGGAATCAGGCCACAGAAACATTATACGAGCCAAAGGCAATGGATGATGGGAAGCCAATGTCTTCTGGGCACAACAGGGCAGCTGCACATATGAGCTCACAGTGGTTGTGACAGCATGCATACAACCTGTGACCTGTGAAAGCCCAAGGCAGGCCAAATCCCTCACAGAAAGTGGAGGTGTGCATGAAATGCCCCCACTACTCCTGGAGCTATTGACAGCTGTTAGCTGCTAGGGGAAGGAGTGTCCATTTGCTTTCAGAGCATAGCCTCTGGCTAGGTAATCACACTCCAGGGGAAGGTCACACATCCAAAAATACTTGAGTAACACTAATTGGTCTTGGGTTAACAGCAAGAAAACAAACACAGTTGGGTGAGTAGAAAAATTGGGGGGACCCATGAAAAGTTGAAGAAGAGGTGAATGTGATCAAAGAACTAATAGTAATGATGATGGTGGTGGTGGTGGTGGTGGCAGCTTCTTGACATTTCATGCATATGTCTTGTTTTTACTCCTTCAAGTTTCCATATAGCAACTTTGAACTTGCCATACAAAAGCTGAAGCAGGAAAAATCAAAATCAAGAGAGATCACACAAGTATTTGCAGCTGCTGACTATAATCACACGAAGGTGGTGCCTTACAATACATTCAGGTAAGCCATGTTCTGCTATCTGTACAAAGAATGCTAGGGCTTACCAGTCAGTTGGCTACATGCTAAGAATTGGCATTTCTTTGACTTTGCATGGCTTTGTACTCAGGGTTTGGCTGTAATATCCTAGTAAGTTTTATGGAATTGCATATAAGATGTTTATAGGTGGGAATAGAGACAAAAGTCAGTTCCTGATCCTCAGAGAAAAGGTCATGTGCATACTTTAGTGTCTCTGTATGTCCACATGCATCTGCATTCTGAAAGACAAAAGACAGGCAGGAGGCATCAGTGGCTTTGTCTGAATGCCCCCAGTTTCTGGTCATGTTATATGCAACAATAGTGAGAAATAGCAGATGAAATCATGAGCAATGTTTTCTCAAAAGTAAAATCAAATTCTGGGACTTCCCAGTAGCTGACCTAGGCAAATTCCCAAATAGCAGAAACACAGGGAAGAAATTCATATTCAGGGTCTAGTACAATTGGCATCTTTTCTTGAAAACCAAGTGAATGGAGCATTTAGGAGAATGTAAATTAAACCATGGATGGAGGACTTTCTCTTTAGGCTGAAAGTACTAGCTACTGTAAAGAATACTAACTAAAAGGTATATAGTATATTGGGCTTGATGCAGTGAAGATGTAGACTGGGAAATGAGGAGAGGAGCCCAGATGGGTGTGGCAATGAGAACTTTCCAAATGTGTGTTTACAGTTGCCTGTTGTATCACTGCATGGTAGCCTGGAGCCTCACGTTTTTCAGGAGTTCATTTGTAGTTGTAATATAGCTCTTTTGGGGCTTTAACATGTTCTTTTGAGAGGAGCTGGCAGAGGGCATATTTTTATTATTTAGAATTGCCCGAGTTCTGGGATCAATAAGAATTTATGGTTCTTTGTTATTATGCATCATTATATACACATGTTTGTGGTATTCTAGAATAGATAGAAATGGAAACAGAATAAATAACAAAGGTAATTATTCAGACTGTGAACTAATGGGAAGCACTGGAGTCAAAAAACAAGAAATTTCCATCAGAAGTGAGAGAGTAGTTTTGCTTTATTACTTTGTGTCCTTTTTAAAAAGCACCAGTTCTCCCAGTAGTCTCACATAGACTATTGGAAATATTTTTGTGAGTTCATAGGGAAGTATTTTGTCCAGGAAGAATCTCCAAGGAAAAGAAATTTGTCTGCAAAAGGAGACCTCACTTTTATTGTATATTTATGATAAAGCCATACCACATTGTATGATTGGAAGAATGGCCATTGGGCACTGTGGGCTTACAGAAACAAACAAACAAACAAACAAACACAAACAATGTCTTCATCCCAGAAGTTTCATCACATGAAAAACAGCTCATGTTACCACTGGCCTGAAAAACTCCTCCATTGGCTTGCCCTGACTGGGCCTTGAGTGATGGATCTGTTTATATTTCCATGATCTCAACTTTTTCTGTAGCCCTGTCTTTTGGCCCCATTAGTTGACTTTCAGTTTTTTCAAACACATAAAGTTCTTCTCTGTTACCAAGCCTTTACACACAGTTCTCTCTGCCTGGAAGGTCCTTATCACTATCCTTTCCAGGGAAAATTTTAGCACTCTTTATTATCAAAGTATTTGTTTCTATCTGACAATCCTAAGAAAATACCCACAGTTATTCTTAGACCTTTGTTTATATTTCTTCACAGCACATAAAGGATTTGTAATTGTTTTACTAAGAGACTTGTTTATGTGGAGGAGTGATGATGATGATGATGATGATGATATATGTGTGTGTACTTGGGTGTATTTTCTTCTAATAGAAATGTGAACTTTCTGAAAGGACCTTGATGATCTTCTACACTACAGTATCTCTGTGCTTCTTTCTAGTACTAAGCTGGATGTAGACACAGACACTGACTGAAATGAGCCATTTGTATTGTTCCTAGATGCTCTAATTTGGAGGTTTTACTGCATGATCTATATTAGAAATTTTTCTATTGATACAACTCAATGGCAAATGCTGAATAATATATGAAGAAAAGAAATTTATTTAGCTCCCAGTTCCGGAGGTTCAAGGTCATAGAAATGGTAGAGGTCATTGTGGTAGGATGTAGACTGTGTGATGTGCATGTAAGACAGTGGAGAAGCTGGTCTTCATTGAAGAAACAACCTACCTTAGAGAGCTCATGAGAAATCTATGAGAACCCTATTTATCTTTTCCCCAGGTAGTGCCCTTAGTGATCTAACCACCTCCTTTCAAGCCTTGTCTCTTAAAGATTCTTACTGTCTCTTATGTCACAACACAAGGAAAAGAATCAAACTTCTAACATGGAAAAAATGGCATCCAAACCAAAGCAGATTCCAAATTAGAGTATAGTAGTCAAGATGTTCTGGTCCATGTTACATCTTCAGGTTTGACACTGAGTTCCTGGGCTCAGAACTCTCCTTTTGTGCTTGGTTTGCAAGTATAGGTCTCTGTACTTCTTCAGTCTCCTCTTTTGCTTCTCACATCCTAGCCTGGGCAAAGACAAAGGAATGCTATAGCCAGTCATTTTTAAATCTCAATTTAATGTTTTGCTCTGTGCTCTTCCTAGCTAATATTTTTCTTGTATGTGTATGTTTGTGTGTATATATTCTGGATCTTCTCTATTTTAGTTAATCTCATGGAGAATAGAGACATTTGCTTTCTTGCCTTTAACTTTAGCCATAATATTTGTCATACTGATGAGCAAATAGAAGGAGTTCATAAATGTTAGTTAAGTGACTGCCTTTTACCTAGCCATGACTACTCTATTTCTGACATAGAGTTGTTTCAGTTGACATCTCTGTATTCATTCCTCAAGTTTATTGTTCTCTTGAAATATAGAGACATGGAAATAATAGTGTCTTTGAACTCTCTCTCTATTGGATGTTCCTAAGGCATCCCAGATAACCTTTCTTAAAATGACCTCATTTTATTTTTTAAGATTCATTCATTCATTCATTCATTCATTCATGTGTGTGTATGTTTGTGTGTGTCTGTGTATGTGTCTGTGTGTCTGAGTTTATGTGTACCACATGCATTCAAGAGCCTATAAAAGCCAGAACAGGGCTTAAGGTCCCATAAAACTATAGTTAAATTTCATTATGTGGGTGCTGGGAACTGAACTCAGGTGTTCTACAAGAGCAGTGTGCGATCTTGACCACTCAGCCATCTCTACAACCCTTTGATCTCATTTTCTTCTCCCATTAAATTGCACTTGAGGACTATATTCTGGTAAAGGTCATATGTCTTGTAGGACCAGGTGAGAGATTTGCCTTGTGTATTTCCCCCATCTTTGGAATTGCATTCTTCACTCCTCTAGAAAGGTTCCATTCTTTCCATCTGAAATTTCATTGTTGCTGTTAAGCTTTCAGTCATTGTCCTGAACTTTGGAGAGCAGGGTTAAGTGATCCTTCATTTAAAACTTTTATCCTCCAAAGTTTTCCCCAAGTGATCCTCTTAAAATCTGATTAGGTTTTTTTCATTTCTTTAAAGCCTATATTAACTTCCTATTGTCTCTAGGACAAGTCTTATGCAATTGTATCATTTGAGTTTGGTCACAGTCTGTTCCTTGCCTACCTTTTTATTTCCAACTTGTTAGCATAATTTTCTAGAAGACACAATTTATTGGCATTTACTGTGGGCTAATAGGTTTGCTGAAATATTTATTATAAATTAACTTTGCACTGGGAGGTTCCTGTTGTTTACTTTTCCTCCTCCACAGCCCTGTCAAGTACAATAGACATTTACTGAATAATTTATTGAATGGTTCAATTTCTCTAGTAATGTTAAGACTAAAGCTTGCAGAAGACAAATGAATAACTGATCCCTTTGCATCATGGAAGGGCCATTTGTCTCTGGCTTATTGAAGACAGGGAAAGCTGGGCCTGGCCTTCACCAGAAAAACAAACTCCTTGTACCTCCACTTACATCCATACTTTGGTATCTTAGGAGCTTTCTGTACTTTGACATTCTGAAACTTTTTCTTTTTACTTTTATTGCATTATGATGAGAAAAGTTACATGATTTCAATTTATCTGAATTTGTTAACATTTAAAAACATATTTTAAGTAAATAGAATTAAATCACATTCTTGTTCCCCTTTTGTACCCCAACTCTTCCCAGAGAACCCCCTTCAATACCTACAATATCTTTTTTGTCATATTCCTTAAAATTTATAAAATATTATAACAATAAAAATAAGTATTATGAAAGTTGTTTGATATAAAACAACAGTCAATTTAACAGTCTTATGTAGATGCTCGTCTATAGCAATAGTGAAAATACATTTTCCTCAATATAAATTTTAAATAACTCCAAACATATTAACTGTTATATCAAAATAATACATTACTACTACTATTTTCTTAAATGAACATAAACATATAAAGTCTCTTTGTTTGTTTGTTTTGTATTTAGTAGAGTTTAAAATCTTGGCTCTTACTGTGGTACAAGCCCAAAATAAGAACAATTTTTAGACATTGGATTTTATTGTAATAAGGCTATACTTCAATAACCCTCACATCACCAAAGGATTTTGCTTCCATCGTAGCTAAGCTGAGACTTGATAGTTCTGCTGCACCAAGAAATGAATTGTAGGCTCAATTT
>NC_045030.1:10826270-10827895 GCF_008632895.1 Mastomys coucha | reverse complement strand
TATACCTATTATCCTTAGGTTTGGTCTTCTCATTGTGTCCTGGATTTCCTGGATCTTTTGGGTTAAGACCTTTTTGCTTTTGCATTTTCTTTGACTATTGTGTCAATGTTTTCTATGGTATCTTCTGCCCCTGAGATTCTCTCTTCTATCTCTTGTATTCTGTTAGTGATGCTTGCATCTTTGACTCTAGATCTCTTTCCTAGGTTTTCTATCTCCAGGGTTGTCTCTCTTTCTGATTTCTTTATTGTTTCTAGTTCCATATTTAGATCCTGGATGGTTTTGCTCATTTCCCTCACCTGTTTGATTGTGTTTTCCTGTAGTTCTTTAAAGGATTTTTGTGTTTCCTCTTTAAGGGCTTCTAACTGTTTACCTGTGTTCTCCTGTATTTCTTTGAGGGAGTTATGTCCTTCTTAAAGTCCTGTATCATCACCATGAGAAGTGATTTTAGATCTGAATCTTGTTCTTCCAGTGTAATGGTGTATCCAGGACTTGCTATGATGGGAGAATTGGGTTCTGATGATGCCAAGTAACCTTGTTTTCTGTTGCTTCTGTTCTTATGCTTGCCTCCAGCCATCTGGTTATCTGTAGTGCTACCTGCCCTTGCTAAATCTGACTGGAACCTGTCCCTCCTGTGATCCTGGTTGTGACAGAATTCTTCAGAGTCAAACTGTCTCTGTGATCCTATGATCCTGTGATTCCGGGATCCTCTCATCCTGGGCCCATTAGAGTACCTGGGAGTAGAGCTTCCTCTGGCATTGTGGGACTTGCTTCAGAGTTTATGCCCAAGGTCTGCTCAGGGCACTGGCCCAGACAGACTGGAAAGAACTTGTGCCACTGGACTGGCAGAGTTCCTGTGTGCCTGGGTCCCAGTTCTGATGTTTGGACAGATGTTGTGTCCTCCTCACCTCTGATCCTCTGATCCTGGGTGTCCCTTATTTTCTGAAATGCATTTTTTTCTCTTCTTAATTTTAAGTGAGTAATTCTAGATGCACAGTTTTTCCCATTGAGTTTTTCAAGATTCTGCTTTATCATTTTCCTGCACCATGGAGGTTTGTCTACGGCTAGTTCACATAAATACTCCGTTGTTGCCAATTGACCACCTTTGTCTGGTTGTCATTTTCTGTCTTTAGCTTTCTGTAGTTTAAATAGAATATACCTTTTGCCTATTTTACATTTAATTTTTATATTTTTAAACACAGTCTTATTGTGTAGCATGGTTAGTCCTAGAACTCTACTTCTAGAGTGCTGGGAATAAAGGTACATGCCACTATGCCTGGCTTGGAACTATTTTTAAACCTTGGGTTTGAGAATTATTTTAATTCATGTCATATATCCCTTCAAAGAGCTTCTCTTTTTTACTTTCTGTCTTGCTTCTCAAGATGTCATTCTTCATTGCCCTAATGTCTTTCCATTCACACATTTATTCATATAGTTTTTCCTTCTGTGCTGCACTCCTGGCAATTTCTTGAAATCTTTCATGGAGTTCTCTGTTTCCATGGCTGTGCTTTCTCAGTCTTTAAGTTAAGTTCACTCTGTTATCTGTCTGTCTGTTCATATGCCACCATCATCAGTCTATGGCTGTTTCTGTTGTGTTGCATGACACTTTAAAATTTTCTTTTTTTTTT
>NC_045030.1:10819922-10826260 GCF_008632895.1 Mastomys coucha | reverse complement strand
TTGTATATGTGTGAGCATTTTGCCTGCATGTGTCTGTGTACAACATGTATTCAGTGCCCAAGGATGCCAGAAGACATCAGATCCCCTGGAACTGTAGTACTGGGAACCAAACAAGGATCGTCTAAAAAAAGGAACATGTACTCTCAAGCACTGAGCAATCCCTCTGCTTCTTAAGTCTTTCCTTATAGCTTCTCTCTCTTATCTTTTGGATAAGTTTAAAAACATAATTTTAGGGGCCATTACTGATTTTTCTTCTTTTAGCCCCCATTTAGGAGACCCTAACTATTCTCTTATGTCTGTTGACTCTTATTTATGGAGGTTTGTTGCCTTTTATATTTTATAAGCTCATCTGAAACTACTTCTTCCACTGGGGTGGTCTTGTTGCTTAGGTTGGCTCTACAAGAGAAGTTCTTAAAAGCCTTTTATTTTGAACTATGTAGAGTCACAGAAAAGTTTTCAAATTATTGTAGAGAACTTCCATATACCCTTCCCCAAGCTTCCCCTAATATTAACATTCTAAATGGCATAACTATCAAAACAAGGAAATTAATTTTGGAATAGTACTATAAACTGAAATCCTTATTTAAAGATCACTGCACCCTGCAACCCTGACTAAATTTTTTTCTTTTAGTTCCAAGATCCTTTCCAGAGTCCCACTTTGTATTTAGTCATTGTTTATTCTTAGGATTCTGCAGGCTGTAATAACTATTCAGCCTTTCCTTGTTTTATTTTTGTGACACTATGTTGCATGACACTATTCTTGGGGAGATGTGAATTACTGTCTACTCACCCCAGACAGCAAACCAATGACCAAAGTGCAAATAGATCACCGGAGCCCAAAGTTTTACTGGGTTACTTATAGGAATATATGGGTAGGAGACTAGTTATAGGAACAGAAATTGCTCACAGAAAGCTGTACCACCAAAGGACACCCAGCACAGGTGACACCTCATGAAAGTTGGAAGACTGATGTGTGTTACAAGTCCTGTTGATAGTTTAATTAAGTTGAACCTCTTCCATGCAACTCAGCTCTTCTTGGCTCCTTCCAGGATGCTCAGGTTACTAACTGTCTTTCTGCAGTCTTTACTGAATAGGGACTCTGGTCAGTGTCAGGGCCTTCCTGAAGCAATTTTGGTTGTTTACTTCCTGAGCTTAAGGAGTTTCCCTACAGGATGGAATGTTTCACTTCCTTAGGACAGGGTTTACCTCCTTATAAACATTCTGTGTTAATGAGCTTCCCTCTAAGATGGAAGGTTTTAAATTTGGAAGAGGTTTTAAATTTGGAAGAAACTGCTACATAGCAACTTGGCACTAATCTTCCTCAATTTAGAGTAGTGTTTTCTTAAGGTTTGACTGAGATTTTACCACAGAAATGAAGTTTTCTCATTTTCAGTATGTCAAAAAGTTCCTAGTGTCTATCAATAAGTGTCTTCTTACCTACTGGTGATATTGAACTTGATCACTTGACTGTGGTGGTATCTGTCAGATTTCTTCATTGTAAAATGACCATCTTTCTTATCATCTCTTTGTGGCTGATAAATACCTCAAGACACCTACTTAGAAACTATGCAGATCTCATATCTCCTCTAACATTTTATTATCCAGAAGGAGAATTTTCAAAGTGGCTTTGCTTATGCCTCTCTAAGCTGGCGTAGACATAGATTTCACCTTAATTTTGTTATTACTTTATTGCCATGGAGCTTTAAGAACAAATTAGTACTCCAAATTCTGCATACCCAAAATAATGGCTTTGAGTTCTAGCAGATTGTGTATTTTTGTGCATATAAATATATTTATCTATTATATGTGTGTGTATATATATTTTACATGCACAGACTTAACAAAAAAATACTTCACTATTAGACTTCTAGACCAGTGAGTACAGCTTACTAATATTTCTAAGCCATCTTTGACTTCAATTGTGACTCTTTGTAGTATTATCCATGCTCAAAGGCCTTCGCTTACATGCCTGAGTGACCACTGAGGTAGAAGCTCTTACATTTTAGGTAGTTTGGTTCCACAATGGCTCTAGCTGCTACCTGTTAAGTTGCCCATCTTCTCTGGCCAGCAGATCCCCTTTTGCTTTAATGCCTAGGGTGATTCTCATTTTCTTTCAAACTCAACTATGAGTATGAATTTCTGCCTATTCTATAATTTTTCTACACATAATCTCTAATATTCTCTAAAATTACATCTGAGAATATACTGACTAGGCACATTATTCTTAGGTTTTAGCATATAACACGGAAGCTGAAGTGGAATTTGTAGTGATCATACGGGCCTGGTTAAAATGAGCACCCCTATTTAAAAGTCATAATCACTCTCAGACATTTTTTTTCTTTCTTTTTAAAAAGACTGTTCATTTTTATCAACTCAAGGTTTATGGGATGGTAGGAAAAAAATACTTGTCATGTTAGAATAAATAAACCATATAATATTGTACCAAAACAGATAGGGTTTTTCTTGTTTCTAAAGAGTGGAAAAAGGACCAGCTCTTTTGCTATGTTGTACATGGACATGTACATTTATATTATGTTTATTTCTTTTTTCCATGATTATGTCCTTTTGGGAGTGGGTAAATCATTAACAGTGCAACTACTATTTTATCCAGCATTACTACGTGGTAATAGTCAGTTTTCTAAATGAAGTGCCTGTGACTTAAAAGCAAGGAAGCTATGTGACCACAGTTGCTAGCAAATGACCCTGTTAGTGCTACCCATGCTCCTTCTTTAATTAGGAGTCCAACTTATGCTTTAAAACATTGAAACAGTAAGCAAAGGCTAATTGTAGTTCCCTAGACAGAGAGTTATGATGTAAAATAGAGGGTATAAAATAAGAGGCTATTTAGAGCAGGAAGGTCACCTTAGGGCAGGATCTGCTTGGCCGCCTTATATGCAAATAAGTTTTGCAGTCATAAGGTACCGGGTATGATGGCATGCTTTACAGTGTTGTGTTGAACCATGGGTGTTTATGAATTATGCATAGCAGATGCCCTGTTGGGTGAGAGCTTCAGAGTTGAGTATACTGTCCTTGAGAGGTTTCAGTTTATCTGTGGTCTTAGACTGTTTGTTTGGGGCCTCAAATCTGTTTTTTTCTACAGTATTTTGGAGTATCTCTCCAGTGGTAGAGTATGAATTGTTTTCACTCACTTAATGTTTGTAATTCTATTTGTATATGTGTGTATGCATTTGCATGTGTGTGTGTGTGTGTGGTGTAAGAATGTCAGTATTCTGATGTGTATGTCTATGTGTGTCCATGTGGAAATCTCAGTAGGGCATTGTGTTTTCCTCTCTTTCTGTGTTCCTGCCTTGAGACAGAGTCTCTCACTGAACCTGAAGGTTATTATTTTGGCAGTTCATTTTATTAATTCTACTACTGGTGGTAGCTGACATTTATAAAAATAACCAATTCTTTACTATATAACAAATTCCTTACTATATAACAAATATTGTAATGTAGAAAATGCTTATACATATTAGTGTATATTCATTCTATATAACCCTCTAACAAAAATGGTTTAGTATGACCTATTTTGAAAGTAAGAAAACCAAGAAGACGGAGTGGTTAGAGTGCTAGCTACAATCACATTCAGTTATAAACCTTGGATTTATAAGATGCAGTTTGGCAATTGCATTATATGCTGAAGTTTAGATCATTCTAGTAAAGGTTCTTATTTGTAGTGCCTTAGATACTTCATCTGTGAAATGAGAAGTTACTTGACCCATTACATGAATTAAAGTATGTGAAGCACCAAGCCAGGAACTAGCCATGCTGTTAGTTTTATTCGCTTCCCTTTTCCATTGGTCACGTGGAAGTTACACTGTAGATATAGAAAGCATGAGACATCTGATTTTCCTGTTGTCATTGTGCTTAAGTCTGTGTTTTCTAGAAGGCTGCTGTTTAAAATGGGGCTAGTAATGTTAAAGCTGCTTGGGTATATACCCCTTCCATTTTTATTGTTATTGTATTGATTTTTAGATTTGTTTCTATTTTGCCTTGTTCTTGAGGTACTTATTTATTTTTATTTTATGTGTGTATTATGAGTAGTTACCTGAACCTATGTAAGAATATACTATGTACATACCTGGTACCCATGGAGGCCAAAAGAAGGCATCAGATCTCTTTGGAGGTAGAGTTATTGGTGGTTTCAAGCTACCATGTAGGTGCTGGGAACTGAATGCAAGTCCTCTACAACAACAGCTAGTATTTTTAACTACTATGCGATTTCTCCAGCTCTTATTTTGCTTTGTTTTAAAACTAAAATGTGTTACAAATATGTAGGCAGTTTTATACCATAAAACAGATACACACGTAATAAAAAACAAAAGGGGTTGAAGACAATACTCAGAGGTTAATAATACTTGATGCAAGAGGACTCAGGTTCCATTCCCAGTACCCATATACCAGCTTAACAGCAGTCTATAACTCTAATTACAGACTAATGTCTGTGACTAATATAACTAATGGGCCCAGATAGTGTCACTTTGTTTCATATGGGGTTCTTACACTCTTCTGGCCTTCACAGGTACAAGGCATACACACATGGTGTACCTACACACAAGCAGATAAAACACTCATATACATAAAATGAGATGAAATGAAATAGATTCTTATAAAAAATTTTTAGAAATATAAATGAAAGTAGGACACAGCAGTGGATCCAGAAATGGGCTGGTGCACAGAGCATAGAGACTCTAAAAATCACTGTTGTTAGCTGCCAGTGAGCCATAGCTTGGGCTCTGAGCGTCTTAGGTAGTAGTGTGAAATAGGAGACTGAGAGTACTTACATGATGCCTGAGGTTGCCGAAGCAACAGTAAGTCAGTGGCTGAGGATAAAGAATCCTAATGCAGAATTAAAGCAAAACATTCTTCTCAGAGCACTCACAGAGAGGTAGATGGTAGATGAGTTGTTATTTTAGTAGCTTGCCTGCTAAATATGTAAAGATGTGATCCTATTGGCTATTTCTTAACACTTTGAAGAAAACAAAGGCTTCTTATAAGAATGCTCCTCAGTCAAAGCTACCAGCATTATGTGTCATAACCCAGCCTCCCAACTTCCAAGGTTGACGAATGCAGAGTGTAGGGCATGGGAGAATGAATTAATCAGTCATAGCCACAGTTACAGTGTGTAACATGTGATCTCAAAGCATCAGTGTTGTGCCAGATATGCATTCTCTTAGCTCACAGACTGGCTGAGTGTCCATTGGTTTGAATTGGGACCAGCTAATATCACTGTTTCATATGGTCCTAATGTATGAGAACCAACTGCAAGATTCCATGAGACCAAAGAAAAAGGAAGACTTATCCAGGATTGCAAAGTGCAATTTATTGGGGGACTTGGATACAGGAATATGTCTTAGGCAGCAGCTTGATAGGTAGATCCCAGCATTATGACTTAGTAGGAGAGGGTTTAAATAATGGCCAGGACAAAAGTGACTTCATTCAAACTGGAATGTACCTGGTTTATCTCAAGCTCATGTCTTAGATGTCAGACATATTTGTGGTGCTGCAGTCTGGGTCGTAAAGCTCCTCATACCACTCTAATGATTGTGTCTATTTATAGTGTGCTGGGAAACTCTGGGGCAGAAAATAAACTAGTGCTGCTCAGGGGCAGTCATGGGAGTTATGCACAAGATGGCTGAAGCTGGGTCCTGCTGAACCCCTCAACTGTAACTTTCCTCTGAGAAGTAGTAGGTTCATGGACAGGCATTTTTTTGTGAGCCAAAAGTGCCATCAGAGAATGAGAAACTTGGATGCCCTCTTGAAGACTCAGGCACATTTTGAGTTCTATGTTTTTCTACTGGCAAAAATGTGTCCTATGATCAACTCCATTGTCAAGACGAAGGAACAAAATTGGGCCCCTTTATAGATTAGGACATCATATATAGACAAGGGCACAGATACATGGAAAGTGAAGTATTAGGTGGAGTGATGAAATATATCTCAAAAAACTGTAAGTGACTGTAGAAAAGGTTCATTATCACCTCCCATAGACATACATATACCACTAGGTACAGATTCCTGCTGCTGCTCTGCAGGTTCAATTTGCCTCTGCAGTAGGTTTTTACTTTTTTTTATCAAGCAGCTATGGTCAAAAAAGCTTTATGTAAATTGGAGCATCTGAATGACAGTTAGGTGGTCTGGAAAGAACTATGGGAGTATACTTGCCAAAGATGCTCACTCCTGCTAATATGGCTAGGCCCTGAAATGGGAAAAAAAAGCTATGACTGACAACGAGATTCCCCACGTTGTTTTATTTTAATTCACTAATACTCTTTTTTTTATTTTAGATATTTTCTTTATTTACATGCAAATTTCTCCATTCCCAGTTTCCCCTC
>NC_045030.1:10817057-10819076 GCF_008632895.1 Mastomys coucha | reverse complement strand
GGCTGTGAGCCTCTACTTCTGTATTAGTCAGGTACTGTCAGAGCCTCTCAGGAGACAGCTATATCAGTTTGGCTTTTCCTTCCTTCAGTCTCTGAGGAGAGGCCCTTGGCCCTGTGAAGGTTCTGTGCCCCAGTGTAGGGGAATGCCAGGACCAATAAGTGGGAGAGGATGGGGTGGCAAGCATGGGAGGGGGGAGGCAACAGGGGTTTGTTCTTGTTGTTTTTGTTTGTTTGTTTTTTGAAGGGGAAACTGGGAAAGGAGAAATCATATGACATGTAAGTAAAGAAAATATCTAATAAAAATGCCAAAAAAAGAAAATAAGTTCTTACTAAGTTATATGTACTAAAAGTTATTTCTTATAATGTTGAAAAGTTTAAAAGTTCCAACTACTGTCAAAATGTAGGTGATTGGCCTCCATTGTATCTGTGACTTCTGATTCAAATAATTGAGTCTGAAGCTCAGTGCTACATTTTCCAAAACTCAGAGTGTTCATAGAAAACTCAAATTCTAAAATTGTCTATGAAGAAAATTTTCTACAGATAGGATAGAATGTAGATTTTTAAAGTTAGTAATTTTTAAAAACTAAAGTGTGCATATGTGCATTTGTGTAGGTATGTGTACATATATGCTAGAAGATGTCAGATCCCTTGGAACTGGAGTTACATGCAGTTGTGAGCTGCCTAATATAGTTACTAGGATTTGAACTTGTGTCCTCTGCAAGAACAGCAAGCACACTTAACCAGCGAGCTACCTTTCTAGCCTTTTGATATAGATTATTTTGTTCCTAGTACTTTGGGGAGTTGTATGTTGGTATAGGAGACCTAATTACTTTGAAGGCAATTGAGCATAATCCCAAATCTGCTACATAATCCTAGCACTATATCATTGCTAAGAACTATAAGAGTTCAAAGGAGTTAAGGTATTTGGGCAAGGCTCTTCTGATTTATCCTGCTACTCACCCTCTTTATTTTCCTTTCTGAATGTCCAGCCCACATGTGGCTTCATGATCTCCAAGTTAAAAACATTCCTTCTCATAGGCATATGTGATTTCCTTTCCTCCTGATTTGGCACATTTATTTAGGCCAGAATTGATTGAGTCTTTCCTTTCTTTAACCACTCTAAGTGTGTATTCACTTATACACATATTCACAGACAGGCAAACACACACACACACACACACACACACACACACACACACACACACATGCACACACAGGCACCATCTATGATAGAGTCTGTGGTATTTTGTGACCCATGAGCACCCAGACTATTTTATACACATCTTTGTAAAGTTTTACATATAACAACAGCAACAACAAAATGATACCTGGATTCTCATGTAGACTCTGAAAATAAATTGTTGGATGAAAATTTGGTGTGTTTGTTTGTGTTAGTCTCACCAAGAATACACCATTTTGAGAAGCAAACAGACCAAAATAAGAAAAAGTCCTATTTAAAGCCTACAAAGTACATATTTTTTACATTAAAACTAACCACAAGATGCTAATGGGGGATTGGACAATAAAAGAAATGTGATAGTAAACCAGAGAATTAGTGTCAGAAACATATTATACATGCATGGCCCATGATAAGCATATGCTGCATCATAGAGCAATTGTACCTCCAGTTCCTAGTACTTCCTTTTCTAAACTGAAAGGGAAGATGTATCTGGAAATTAGGAGAATGCACTGTCCAAGCAAAATATAAGAAAAGAGATCAGTATACCTTGGTAGGGGCTTAAAAGGACATAGAAAAGACTCTTTCAAACATCAAAGGAAGATGGGCATAAAACCAGCAGCCCAGCAGCACAACCACTGACCTAGAAACCAGAAAACTGTGGCCGTAGGTAACAGAAGAATGTGTTGGATCAAATCTTCAGTGCTCTGAGGGTAAATAAAGTGGGAACAAGTTGCTGTTTTTGTGCATGGGTCATGAGAAATGATTTCAGAACTTCAAGAAAATTAAAAACAACTTCTCAAACAATTGTTTCAAGTAGTAAATTACTTTTAAAAAAAGATT
>NC_045030.1:10816024-10817046 GCF_008632895.1 Mastomys coucha | reverse complement strand
AAGAGGGCATCAGATCTCATTATGGATGGTTGTGAGCCACCATATGGTTGCTGGGATTTGAACTCAGGGCCTTCAGAAGGGCTGTCAGTGCTCTTAACCGCTGAGCTATCTCTCCAGCCCCAACAAATTACTTTAATAAGTAGAGAGCATGAAGAGAAAAATGAAAAGAACTCAAGGGGAAAAGACTCTTTAATAAATGGAGCAACATTGACCATTCAGATAGATTTCATAGACACATGTGTGCCTTGTACATGGAAATTGAAAGTTAAAACATTTCATATAGGTGAATGATGTCATTAAACAGTTTAAAAGTAGATAATATGGTTTATGCCACTAATAAAATTACCAAGACAGGGAGACAGCTGAACTGCTCCAGTGTCACCTCAGAATATAATTATTTTCACCTTTATCTTTGATAATTAGGTAAATAATGATTTGAGATATTTTAAGGCAATTTCAAGTTACTACACAGTAGAATTCAGAGTCACAGATTTTATGAGAAAAACCACTAAGTATTATATAGTCTTTTGCAAAAGATGATTAGTATTAGGAGATAACAACAGCCAATTCATGAAAAACTGAACAACACAAGGTGACAGCATGAAAAAATCCTTTATTCAACCACTATCATCTACCCTGAACCCTTAATGGCCCTGAAGTATTTGGGACCAGAAAGCATTTTAGATGTTAAAGCTATTTATATATCAGGGAATATTTATGTAGACTTTACCAGTTGGCCATCTTCAGTCCCTAACCCCCAAATCTATATCAAAATCCATAGCATGTTGAGCACTGAATGGATGCTTTTAAATTTTTGGTTTTTTTCTGGGCAGTGGTGGTACATGTCTTTAATCTCAGCACTCAGGAGGCAGAGGCAGGCAGATCTCTATGAGTTATGGCCAGTCTGATTAAACCTGAGTGAGTTCCATGACACCCTGGGCTATACATAGAGAAAAACGCTGTTTCACAAAATAAAAAAAGAAATAAAATTTTGGAGTACTTCAGATTTGACTTTTTCCAAT
>NC_045030.1:10783295-10816013 GCF_008632895.1 Mastomys coucha | reverse complement strand
CTGTTTCACAAAATAAAAAAAGAAATAAAATTTTGGAGTACTTCAGATTTGACTTTTTCCAATTATAGATGTTTAGCATGTATCAGAAATTCTTTCAGCTTTGCCATGTATATTTTTCTCTTCCTTTTCTTGTACTTCCCCTAATTTTCCTAGGCAAAACACATGTAGCCCTAGTTGTTATGTCTCATCTTTTCTCTCTCACCTTCTTCTCTCCCTACATGCAGTGCTCAATGGTGGGCCTTCCTTCCTATGGCTTCTTGGGTGTGTGGTCTGATGTCTCACTCTGTTGTTATTCTTTTGTTCAGCACTCTTCAGGATAGTTCATTGATCAGCAGAAGAAAACTGAGATACCATAGCATGGTCCACATGCATGCCTTTCCTGATTGGGCCTTACTGATCAGAATTCTAAATTGATCTCTTGCTTTACTTCCACTGTACCCTAGTCATCTGAAGAACTTTGACCATATTGGTTCAAATCTTGGCTCTACAAACTACTATATGTGTGTCCTTGACCAACTTACTGAAGCTTCCTGGGCTTTAGTGTTTAATTGATAAGATGGAGCTATTCGAAGTCTACTAAGAGGATTGCTGTGGGTGGTAAATGATTCCATACAGATGAAGCACTTGAAAAAAGTACCTTCAAGGATTCTTAACACAGCTCTTCTTGCTTTCTTTCAGTCTTGTGGAATACTTTGCCCTTTTCCACCCAACATCATTCCTGTCTCTCCTTCCACTTCCCTAGTTAGCAAACTGCCATTCACCTTCAAGCTCTGCTCCTCTCGGACTTCTATGATGTCTTTGTGAATTTCCCTGTGTATATACATGTGCCAGATCAGATACTGGACACCTTCTCTGAGCTTCTGGTCATGCTTTTATTGCAACCAGTTTGTTTTTGTTTATTTTACTTGGCATTGGTTCTGGGCTGTGACTAACTCTAGGATACAGGTAGTGAGAGTCAGGAGTTAAGTGTGTTCCATTCCTTTCTTTTTTTCTATCAGTTGCCAAGAAGTTTGGTGTTCAGAGTTTGTTAACGAAATGTGCCCATAGCAAATACATGTATCCAGAACACATAAGAATAAATATAATTTTTTAACAAGTAGGAGAAAACATTTAAGCTTATTTGTCAATTAGTTATTAAAATGATATCATCTTTCATGTTGAGTTCAGATTTAGGGGGTTGCTATAGCTGAAGCATAGGACCTCTCAATTGATCTTCCACTTAGCCCTTATGTAACAACAATGAAAGAAAAAGTGGCCATGGGGGGGTGGATGTAACTTAGTATCGGATGAAAATCCTTTAAAATGTCCTCTTTTTTTGCCCTTTGAATTGTATTTCTGAAACATGATCTAAAGGGAACACTTGTAAGTATAAAAAATATTTATGTATACAGCTACTCATTGTGACATTGTTTGTAAAATTTGAAATAAAGCCATGAAATATAAAATACTTATATTTTATAATTATTAAAATGTTATAATGATATAATGTTTAGATGCAGGAAGACTGATAACATCAAGATGTTGTAGAAGTTGTGAGGAAAAAGCAGGTTATAAAATATATTCACCTCAATTTAGAGAATAATGAACAAAACGCTGTATAGAAAACAGATTATAAAGTAGTGTACTGTGTGTTTGGTTGGTTGTGTTGAAGTGCCAGGAGTGTATATATCCTCCTTCCTTTCTTCCTTCTCTTCCATCTCCCTTTCTCCAGCCCTTCTTCTTTCTGTTCTTCCCACAATGAAGACATCAAATAGACTAAGCATTTGTTCCTTCACTGCTATAACCCCAGCCCCCATTTTCCCTTTTAAAATCTTATTTTTATATATTATTCAAATTCTTTACAATTGTAAATATATCATTTTATACTAAAGTTTTTAGAAAATGACTCCGATTATATTATTTGCAATTGTTTGATAATAGCAAGTTAAACTTCTGTGTTGTTTATAAGCACATAGTGAGTAATGGCCCTCATGTTGTATTGAGCCTATATATAATCTGTCAGTAGTACAGGGTTTATGTGGGGGGTCATCATCCACCTAGTTACCTCAGTATTTTGGGATGTAGAAGCAGGAACACTGGGAAGTAGAGGCCAGGCTGGGCTACAGCAAGACTCTTCCTTCCCCAAAGCCAAGTAAGCAGGGTTTACCTGGAAACAAATGATCCCCAACACTGGATAGTCTCACTGAAACTAGGTAGCAGAAAATGAAGTCTTTGCTAGAAAATTACATGCTTATTTATCCATTTCTACCCACACTGCAAGTTAATCACCATCTCCCAGATTTCCATTTTCTTTTCCAAAAAAGAAATATTAGCACAATTTAAGAAACAATAACAATGAAAAATCACTGTAACGTCAGTTCATTTAAATGCATTATCCCAAATGGTGGAATTATACCTGAATGTTTTAAAGGCTGTCTAAAATTATGCTTCTGTGAAGAATAAGATGTTAATAATATACAGCAATTGCTCTTAACTGCATGAAAAGATCTTTTTGTTTGGCTACACTCAAACAGCCCTTGAGTTGAGTGCACCAAGACATAGTGAATTTCAAACTAAATAAATTAAAATTATCATGTACATTCCACTGCATGTCAAAACAGGAAAAGCCATAGCATTTGATGTGAAATGAGATGAGACTGGTAATGAAGAGAAAATAAGAAGCTGCTTACAGTTATTTGGAATAAGAAATCAGGGTCAATGATTTTCAATACAGATGCACCTCTCTTTTAGAAAATATATCAAAAAAACAGATTTACAAAGCAGATGTATTTGGCAGTAATTATACTGTCATAAGATTCTTTCATTTCAAAGGATACATTTCAAGGTTCAGTGTGCTTATTACTGTTAAGATCTTGACAGAAATGGGTGGAATTTGCAGCTACGATGTTGGGTGCTACTGCCAAATACAGATAACCAAAATGAAGATAGCTTGTCCTTATGTGTAACAAGAAATGAAAGAGTGCATCTAATTTGATTTCTAAAAATTTCTTATTGGTGTGGTTTTGAGATCTAGCCAGTTGATAAAGGAAGGTCTGCCTGGAGCTTGTTAGTTTATCCCTTTATACTTATTCTCTGAGTATGACTATTTAAAACAAGCAGACCATTTTCCCTAGCCATTTTGCAGACAAGTTCTGAGATTTCAGAGTCATTAAAAATAGTTCCCTGTCTTCCAAGATAAATTTACTTAAGAGAAGTCACTTGTCCCATTTAATGCAACTTGAAACAATCCCCATTATATGATATGAATACTAAAATTTGCTCTCATTTATTGTTTGGTGTTCCAGTCACTATGCTAACTGCCTTTCATAGCTTTCTAACTTAATCCTAGGTTTTCATGTCTGTAACAAACAATTTATTGTACAGGGATTAGAATATACCAGAGACTGTGTAAAGTGGTACAGATTTAGCTGAATAGACAAGTAGTCATGGCCTTTGTATACCATACATTCTAGATGGTATGGAAAGACGTTAAGAAAATGAGACATAGGCTAAAGTGTGATGGATAGCAGCAGCAGAAGATAGCTGAGAAGAGATTAGAGTTCTAGAGGAAGCGTAAAACTTTTAACGGGGGTTTAACAGGAAGAATTAGAGGGTCATAGTGATAAGTTATAAGAGTCAGCATACTAGAAGAACCAGATCAGCTTGTTTGGCCCTGGAGGCATCAGGAAGCTTATGGCTTCTTATATGGAGAGATGATAAGCACTTAGGAAGATCTAACAGAATAGTAGCATGGTCATATTAATATCTTGAAAGGATCCTGAAGCAAACTAATCTTCTCTGACACAGATGCTTGTGCCGAGTTTCACTGATAGAGACTGGGGCTCAGAAGGAAAAATTGGCTTACCACTCACTAGGGATCATTGGAACTGAAATTTTAGTGCAGGTCTGACTAATTTTACAGTGTAGGGCACCCCTACTCCCACTAAACCACACCATTTCCCAGTTCAAAACAGGTTCGTGACCTCGTCAGGCAAAGATGACTTTCTTATAGTCCTAAGTGACCCTCTTCCTTTTGCCTCTCTTCTGGCGTTCTTTCGCTTTGGTGGTATGGTTACCATGTTGCATAGCTTTTGAGGAAACCACTTAACAGCATATGTTTATAAATGTATTCTGTGAAGATGGTACAGCCTAGCTTTGAAGATGGTAATGGCCTAGCTCTCTAGTGAGGCTGCTGAGTTTGTAAGTGGCTTTGAACTACAGTTAGGCCTTAGCAGAATCTCTGGTCATGTATTTCTATTAGCCCTATTTCAATGTTTGTTTTCATCTCTCTTTCACCTGACATATATTCTGCCAGCTACCTCTGCCACCCTCTGCTATCTGGCAGTGTCTTAGTCCAACAGTATGCCATGAAGGGAATGTTAATAACAATAAAGTAGGGATTTATTTGGCCTTCAGGTAGAAGGAAAGCCTGAGGGAGTACAGGATGTGAGCAGCCAAGTGTGACTTATGATTAGAGGAAGCAAAAACATATTTTATTTGATGAATATCAAATTGAAAGAAATAAGAAATGGTGCTAACAGTCAGCAAAACTGTGGCTTGCTTTAATTTATGCTCATCCATATTTTTTGTTACCCGGCTTTAAAGCCTAAGTCTTAGGCTCTTGAAGCCTTGTTTATCCTAAAACTCATTTTAAAAAGTTTATTTGAAAGGCATTGCTTAAAGTTTAATGATTTGATATGTAAGAAAGTATCCTGAGGTCCAAACCTTTAAAATGAAGTTTTGATTCACTGTTGCTTGACTAAATGACTCTAATGGAATTAAAGCTTCTTAAGCTGTTTAACATTACATGTTGCAGAATTCTGCAGTTAACTCACTACCCTTCAACAGCATGGCATTCCTTTTTTTCAGTCTTATGATTTTAGTTACAAAACCAGAATCATGTCAGTATACTTTCTAATATTAACTAAATAATACTATTATCAACATGGTATTAAACTGTAGAAAATGTGAGTGCTTGGAGTGTAATACAGTGTTGGTAAAGACAAAAGTAATTTAATATTGGAATATTTAAGATACTTGATATTAATCATCAAGATAGAGTTAGTAGGTGAGATATTTTTTAAAGAATTTGTTTTATTTGTAATTACATGTGCTTGTGTGTGTTTGTGCACATGCGTGCAATGCCCATGGAGACCAGAAGAGGGCATTATTTTGCCTGGGACTGGAGTTACAGGCAGTTTGTGGATGCTAGGAAATATACTTGGTTCCTCTGTAAGAGCTAGCTATACATGCTATTAACTGCTGAACTACCTACTAGGTAGTTTTTAAAGGATGTTTTCATTTCTCTTTGGTGACTAGATAGGAAGTGGTGAGATAGAATGTCTGTATCAGGTCTTATTTGAGGGTCTCTGGATGTTTAGGTGAGGACTGGCTATGATTGGTGGAAACTAGACATTAGTTTTTATGGCTTTGCAAAGCCAAAGTGGAGTGTGAAGATAACAGGTTGACCGTTCCTTAATAGCTTAAACATTGATTACTGTATAGTCCAGAAATTGTATTCCTGAGTACATGAATTCCCTCTAAAGTGGAATCAGGTACCCAGTTCAGCATGGCAGCATATATCTGAAATTCCAGCACTTGGGAGGCTGAAGCAGAAGAATTATTGTGAGTTAGAGACCAGTCTGGACTACAAAATGAATTCAAGACTAACCTGGGTTATGTAGCAAAAGACTAAACAAAGCAGGTATTCAAACAAAACCTTGTACACAAATATTCATGGTAGTGCTGCTTACATTAACAAAGGGTGGCAACAATTTAGATATTTGTGAATATGCCAGTAAGAAAAATATAGTATATTCATATAATGAAATATTATTCTAATGTGATAAGGAATCAAGTACTTAGACATGCTACCATGTAGATGAACCTTGAAAACATTGTGTTACATGAGAGAACCCAGTAACAAAAGCATACATACCATTTAATATGAACTATCAAAAGTTGGCAAATCTGCAAAGACAGCCAGTTAGGGGCTGCCAGGTAGGGGAGAAGGCTGATAGGAGGAAGGAAAGAATAGCTGCTTAATGGGGATGGTGTTCTTTGGGGTGATCTAATGTATAGCATTACTCATATCTTAAATGTCAGGAATGGCGCATTTTAATAAAAAATAGATTATACTATTTTGCTAAGATTTTCTAATTTTTCTTGTCAAGTTTGTTGAAGTTTGGCAAGATGTTTTGAATCACAAAGAACATGGGAAACACGGGGTAAAATAGTAGCAGCCACCATTTGGACATCTGTGTGATGAGGCATGGACATCTGAGTGGAGATCCTCGGGTGGAGTCCCAACTCTCACTCTGTAGCAGCCATACACGCAGTACTGCAGAGCTGAACTGGGCCTCTTTTTCTACTGTGGGGTGGCTTGGTTTTGTAGCTTTCACATAAAGCCATGGAATGCTGTGAGATACTGAGCTATTTAAAACAAGCATACAGGGACCCCCAACAGATATAAATTTGAGCTGTAGTGAAGCCAGGATAATTTCACTTTATGCAATGAAAAATAAAATAAACTTTTATGATCTGGAGGTGCTATAATAACTTTAGTTAGACATGTATTGAAAGTTTCTAGCTATTGCTATGCAGTCTTTCTCTCTCCCCCTTTTCCTTCCTTCCTTGTTTTTTTCCTTTCCCATCGTCCTTCTCTCCCTCCCTTTCTTCCATCTCTCCTTCCTTCCTTATTCCTTTCTTTCTGTTGTGGGGGTATACCACTTGCTTCTCTTCATGCTATTTTCTGTTTTCAAGAGTAAAAGAAATATTTCCCTATTGCAGAGACCTAGAAAAATTAAAAATATGTTTTATCAAAAGGAAGCAATCAGAGATAACGTCCTTGATGTTTTACATAAATGTGTCCCATGATTGTTGTTTTTTTTCTATGTTATATAGTCACCTATATCTGGAGTTTTCTTGGGATCATACTATGCTTATCCATAGAGCACCAGCACTATGAGTATTGTTGATACCAAGAAGCACACTATTAATGCTGTTTCATTTTATGCACATTCATGAGTGTTTATTTCATTACTAGTGCAATTAATGATCCAAGCCTTTCTTTGCAAACACTCTTCTATGTTCAGGGATACTTAGTGACTCAGACTTTCTAAAATTGTGTTGACTAAGTTCAGTTCTCAAAACAGAGGGTTAATAAGATGTCTTACTCCATTTTTCTGTTTCTATGACAAACTACCTATGGCTTATCTAACCCTTATCTAGTCCTAATTCCCTCTTCCAATAACAGTAATATTTATTTCGAGATTTAAGTTTTCAACACATGAATTTGGGGGGAAATAATCAAATAATAGCACAGACTGAAAAGAGAAAAGTGGTCCATACAAACTCAGCTCAAGGCTAAAAATCATTAATCGAGTTCTTGCCTAACATGTGTAAGGAACTAGCTCTGATTCCTAGCTCTGCAGGTACATACAGTTCAGTTCCAATCTATTGTTCTTTAAGGATAGTCTCTTATCAGTCTATATACTGTCCTAGCAGAAGAGTGTATAGAGTAATACACAGAAGCATAGGTTTTGAGGTCAGATATGTAGGTCCCCATTCTAGATTTTGAAAAACTGAGCAGATTAATTAACATATTCACATCTGGAAAATATGAATAATAATAGTACTAATCTTTTAGGTCAAGTGAGATAATCCATGCCAAAAGTATCTGTAGCTATTTGTCTTAGTCACAGTTTTACTGTTGTGAACAGACACCATGACCAAGGCAACTCTTATATGAATATCATTTAATTGGGGCTGGCTTATAGGTTCAGAGGTTCACCCATTATCATCAAGGCAGGAGGATGGTAGTGTCCAAGCAGGCATGGTGCAGGAGGAGCAGCTGAGAGTTCCACATCTTCATTTGAAGGCTGCTATGAGACAACTGGCTTCTTGGCAACTAGGACTAGCATATTAAAGCTCACATTCACAGTGCCACACCTACTCCAACAAGGCCACACCTTCTCATAGTGCCACTTCCTGGGCTCAGCATATAAAAACCATTACACTATTCTTCAGCAAACAGTGAAGTTGTTATTTCTATTACTTCTTTTATTTGGTTCTGCTAGCTTGTGGCCTTGAGAGATCTTCTGTTGCTTTGAGAACCTAACTGTAGTACGGAGTCTGAGAAATTCAGATAACAATGTGCCTTTCATAGGGTTTCCCACAAAGAATAGCCCTTGCTAATAGTACTAATTGATTGGCCTGAATTACTAAAGTTGAGGGATTCTATTTGTTGATTTTGGCCTCCATTAAAAAATTTAAAAACTGGGTCCTCAGGTAATATTATGTCCAATTTTCTGAGGAACTGCCAAACTGATTTCCAGAGTGGTTGTACCAGCTTGCAATCCCACCAACAATGGAGGAGTGTTCCTCTTTCTCCACATCCTCGCCAGCATCTACTGTCACCTGAGTTTTTGATCTTAGCCATTTTAACTGGTGTGAGGTGGGATCTCGGAGTTGTTTTGATTTGCATTTCCCTGATGACTAAGGATTTTGAACATTTCTTTGGGTGTTTCTCAGCTCTTTGAGTTTCCTCAATTGAAAATTCTGTTTAGCTCTATACCCCATTTTTAATAGGGTTATTTGGTTCTCTGGAGTCTAACTTCTTGAGTTCTTTGGGCTGAGTGTGGGTTCCCCAATGCAGGAATTAGAGAAGGGACTGAAAGAGCTGAAGGTGTTTGCAACCCCATAGGAAGAACAATATCAACCAACCAGAACCCCCAGAGCTCCCAGGGACTAAGCCACCAACCAAGAAGTATATAGGAGCTCCAGCTGCATATATAACAGAGGATGGCCTTGTCAAGCATCAATGGGAGGAGCAGTCCTTGGTCCTATGAAGGCTTGATATATGCCCCAGTGTAGGGGAATTGAGGATGGGGAGGTGGTAGTGGGTGGGTGGGTGAACACCCTCATAGAAGCAGGGGGAGGGGGAATGGGATAGGGAGTTTCTGGGAGCTGGAGGGTGGGAACCAGGAAAGGCGATAACATTTGAAATGTAAATAAAGAAAATATCCAATAAAAAAAAATTCCGAAATAAAAAAAACAAAAAATAAAATAAAAATCTAAGTAGAAAACGCTCAATAGGGTAAGCTGTATATAAAATGAAGTTCCTTTGGATAGTGGCAAGATTATGGATTCCAGAACAGGAAATTCATCATTAGGATAATCTTGCTTCATTCATTGATATTTTCTCAGTCATATTCCCCAAAACCCTTCCAACCATGTGTATGTGTATTTGATGTAGGATCTCTCTATATAGCCCAGGTTGGCCTTGAACTCCTAGCAATTCTCTTGCCTCAGCCTTCCCAAGCCTTCTGAGTGTACCACCATATATAGATTTCTGAGATCCTTAATTGATAATGATAATTACCAGAAAAATCCAAAATAACTAAAGGCAACTAATCTGGAAGATCCAACTATAGTAGAAGAACAAATGAAATCTCATGTTCCTGTATTTATTTGGGACTCTTGAGAGCTGAATAATTTCCAGTAAGTCAATTATCTTATGGAAGGTTATTCATGTAACCACCATGACATTTTTCATTTTAATGATTTTGATTTAGTTCTTCCTAGTGTAGGCTGCACAATTTATACCTTTTGTAGGGATGATGAATTGAAAACAGTACAGACAGTATGTTAGGCTTTGCATCCTCATCATCAGTAATATGTTGTTATTGTTTGGGTTCTTTAGCACTGCTAAATAATCTCAGTGCCATTTGTCTTTTATAGAGTCAGACAGCTGAATTCTTACATGATTCTTCTAAGTTGTTTCTCATTGCCAGGGTGTATCACTTTTTACCTTTGGCAGCCAAAATGTGAACAACTGCTTTTCCCGTCTTCAAAATATCCTTCTAGTTTATTGACTTATAAATCCTGTGCCCTGGGAAAACAGAAACCCAAGTCAGTTACTATTTCTTGTAAGGAAGATGACAAGACATTGACCCAAGTTATATACTTAGTGACAGGTATTTAAACAACTAACTTCCTTATTGCAGATTATTCTGAAAGTGAACAAAATATTTTATTTATATAGTATGATGCTTATTATTTTCCATGATAGCATTGTTGTCTTTTTGATGCTCCTAAATTAAGTATCTGAATTAAGTCAAAGAAAACAATTGCTGGACCTGATAGCACAGGTCTGTAATCTGACCTAATTTCCCAATTAGCTGAGGCAGGAGGATCTCAAGTTCAAGGCCTGCCTTGACTGTAGGTGAATTCAAGGCAAGCCTAAGTAAATTACTGAGACCCCCATCTCAAAAGGAAAACAATGATAACAATATTAAGAGGACTAAGGTAATAGCCTAATGTTAAAAGGTTTGTTTCCCATGTCAGAGGCCTGAATTAAATTCTTAGTGCTGACAATGGAAGGAAAAATAGTATCAAAATAACTAACAAAAATAGTTGTCCCCTGAGACATAGTGAAAGTTTTATAAAATGGAATTTGAACCTGATTAACAGAAAATATTCTTCTATGTCATTTTGTGAATATTGTTCTTTCCACTTTATTTGCAGAGATATCCTGATGAGCATCACTATGGGGAAGCTCATAGACCAGGAGCTCATAACCATTGCACGCCACTACCGTGTGCCTGAGATTATGGATCCAGACTTAACATACTTAATTGCCCAGGCCCATGAAAAGTTCAAGAAAAGTATGTTTGAGGAGTTTGACATGTTCATTTATAACTGTGTGTATGAAGACAGAGAAAGGTAAGTTTTGTTTTATTGATTCTAATAAATCACTTAAATTATGTGAACTTAAGTAGTAAAGAAATTTATGTATTTTTATGAAAATGTGCAAAGAGCAAATTGACATGCCTCATCATACTGAACATTTTTAGCAAAACTATCTTAAATCATAGGAGACGGGATGGATAGAGGAAATCTTCTATCTTCAAGATGAATAGGCTGCCCTCTTTCATTTTCTTTTGTTTCTAGGTGCTTTTGACTAAAATAGAGTAAGATGTTTAGGGTTTAATGATGAGCTGTCATCTTTTATATTATTTTGGTACTAAATAGGATTTAAAAACTGTGGCTTTTATAATAGACAGAGCAGAGACTTTGCAAATAAACTTTCTATGGATTGGGGGGGACAATTTCTCTTTTAAAAATAGTGAAACTGTGGGATCTATTTCTAATGCACTGCTCATGTGTGTTTAATTTTGCTAGGTCATTTAAAAAACTTATTTTAAAAAGAGTTTTTATTTATGTATTTTTGTATGTTGTTTCTCTGTGTGCATGTGTATAGCACTGTAGTACCTGTGGAGGTCAGAAAAGGGTACTGGGTCCCCTGGAGCTGGAGTTACAGGTGGTTGTGGGTCACCAGCATGGGTGCTGGGAGCCTCCGAGAGAATAGCAAGCATTTTTAACCACTGAGTCATCTCTCAAGCTTCATATTATTTTTATGCACAGCTTGATATATGTTTGGATTCTTGATTTCAGCATCTTTATTGCAAAAAAGACCTGTTGTTGTTGTTGTTATTATTATTATTATTTTGATTCTAATTTTGTGTGTTCAAGAAAGACTACTGGTTGACTGAGAACACTAGGGAAATTATTCTGTGTAAAGTGATCTTTGGGTCTCCTGTAAAGAACATGACTTTATTCTGAGAAAATCAAAGAGAAGGCCCCAGTTGGGTTTGGGTCCAAGGAAAAGTAAAAAAAAAAAAAAAATACCCCCAAGTCATATTATACTTGTGGTGCAGGTTCTAAATGCCTGTCTAATTAAGAAATATTTTCAAATATCAAAATCAATTTGACTAATGGTCAAAAATGCAGATCAGTTACTTAGAGCAACACTTACGGCTACAACTTTAATATGCTGTACTACTTACTACCTACCAACAATTGGAATCTGAATCTTGAAAGTCTTTTCTGACAATAGTCTGGTCACACCCGAAGTGGAATCCATTAATGAAATGCAATATAACTGTTTTCCCTTACTTTCAATTCAAATGCCAGTTTTGATACTTCTATTTTAGGATATATCTCATTTATGTTTCCCTCCCTATAGCATATAACTCTTACTAACATGACATACAATTCATAAAAGCACATTTACTTTCTTTGAATACAGAAAAGGTGTATTACCCACCAAAGACATCAAAAGGTTGTGCAAGTCTTCCAGGCTACCTTTGAATGATGACTTTCTAGATTGCTTACTGTCCAGGTAAGTGAAGATCCTCTTTTCAAGGAGACTAAACTTTATGTTTTTACTTGGGGTATAATTATCTTTGATTTGCTTTTGACTGTTTTGATCATATCATTGATAACATAAGTATAAGTATTATGAAAGAAAATTTAAGTCATGATTTTAATTCTTTAAACGCCTGTTAGGAATTATTATTTCATCTTTTGGACATTAATGTGTACATACACATGGGGTTCCTGAGGCAAGATGAAATGTATGCCTTTATTGGTTATGATTTTGCCATAAAATTTAGGTAAGGCTTTTGAAATCAGTAATAACTGGTGTCTAAGGACATGTAGTAAGAAGACCTATGATTAGGAACACTTACTTGTCTCCTTGAATTCTTCTCTAGAGCCAGGCATAGAATAGATGGTGCCATGAAGGCATTGTCACCATACTGTCATATTTTCATCACGTCTGCTTCCTATGCCATTAGTCCAAGCTCTCTTGCTCTCTGACTCACATATCTTGATCATTATGATATTTTTCCTTTGTGCCATATATGATCATTACTTTAGATACAATATTTCATGTACTTTTGAGGACAACTTACAGTGGACAGAACTATTGCCACCCTTATTTGTACATAAGATGTTGAAGTTTAGAGAAAGATGGTATTTTGTCCATCTTCTAGAGGAAGATCTGGAACCTGACTATTGAACCTTCCAGTTCTCACCCCTGTTTCTGATAGTTTTGAATCGTTCTCTACAAATATCCAGCATATTAGGATGCCTTGACAATTCTATCTCCTTTCTCTGCCTTCACAAACTCATCCTTTTCCATTATCACCACTCTTGTTCTGACCCCCAGTGCAGGGGTTCATTATTGATCTTCTACCAATCTCTGGAGTTCTAGATCTGTTTTTACACACAGCAGCTAAGTACATTCTAGAAGCAAAAATGTCCTTGTATTGCCCTTTTTATGTGACTGTGCAATTTCTTTTTTCTGTATAGAAAAATCAGTTATTTTGTCCTTGGCTCAAAACTTTTTGTTGGAGCGTGTTCTCAAACAGGAGAGTCTTCATCTGAGATAAAACGTAAAAATAAGGGGAAGAAAAAAATAATTCCTATACTAGGGAACTGGGATCTAAAGTATCAGAAGAGGTACCTAGAGGAAGCCAATTCAGATAGATGTATGTGTTCAGTGAACTGACCTAGGCGAATTCTCTAGAGAATCACCACCACATATTCTTCTCTTTTCTTTTTTGATTTCTTACTTCTTTAGATCTATTCCTTTTTATTTGCTAGTAGCAGTGTTGAGGGGAAGTAGACCGTCCTAATGTAAAGTAGCCGAAATAAAGTAGACAAGCTGGGAGTCTAAATTCTCTATAGTCATCATGTTCCCAAGGCCTTCAGTTCCCCATAATCCAGAGAAATGGGTTATCTGACATTGGAACATATATTCTCTACCTTCCAACTTTTTTTTTGTTTTCTCTGGCTGTTACTTCAGTAGGAAACAACACCACAAACATGGAACTATCTTGGGATTTGCTTAGCTGGTGATTGCAGTGGTTTTTTTTCCTAAGATTTCTTAAAATTGTATGATTTTTCTTTTGTTCCTTACATAGTAATAAAGAGTTGTGACTTGACCCTTGGTCCATTCACATGTGGAAACCTACTTCTAATGTTTTTGATTTATCACCTGTGAACAAGCAACAAGCTGCCTGCCCATACTTGCCACTTTGGGCATTTCATGTTGTCTCTTAAGTTCTTTTTGAACCACTTACAGCTGTGCAAACTTATACAAGAGTTTTGACCTGTCCAAATCTCAAATCCCTTCCCTAAAGTGGACTATCAGCTTACATCCTAGTATTTCCATCCTCCAAGTTCTGAAGAGTCACTGAGGTACATGGCACAGTACTTGGTACTATCTCTTGGCTGGAAACTAGGAGCAAAGCTAAGCCAGAGGTCACAGTTCATATAGTGAACCTCAAAACTGAACTGGAAGGAGCCTGTGTCTATTATGCCAGGAGCCCTATTTTGTGATAGTTGGATCTCGATGCTTTTCATACATTAAGCTGTCTCCTAGTCAGGAAGCTGTAGATCTTTATTAAATTATCTCTTGATGAGCTTGAGGATTTGTTCTGCTAGAAAGTTCAGTGATGTGGGAGCCTGGCCCTGCAGGAACCAGAGTTCTTACACAATGCTAAGGCCACCAACCATTCATCCTCCCATTCTCTCAGCAGACTATTTTGTCTTTGCCTTTATGATTTGACATTAAATTCAAAAAGACTATTCTGCAACTTGTTTTGAAATCTGTCTCAATCTCTGTATGGCTGCCTCTGTAGCTGAGGAGGTCATTCCTCTCTGCTGCTGAGCAGCCCATGTTCAATTTAACTTTGCTTTTAATTGTGCAGTGACCCTTCTCCATACTCAGGGGAAACTTCAGACTAATCAGATTAGAAAATGGCTCATTCCCATTCCCCTCTCCATCCAATGTGCCCTGCCATGATTTGGGTCACATGCTTGGTGTTTTGCGTCATCTCCGCAGATTCCTTTCAAAGACTGCCCTAATTCCTAATGGGCCCATCAGCCTGCAGCTTACATTTAGATTCTGCATTCTTATTGTTCCCCACAGACTGCACAAGGCTTTACTGAGCTTGACGAGAGTCTCTTGTCTGCATAGCCCTCTTCATGGTATGCTAAACCAGAACCCCCTTTGACGTCTACAGTCTCCCATGGGAGGCAGGCATGGAGCTTGTTGTTTTTGCTCCATGCAGATTGTGCCCAGGGACTATTACCTGCCTTAGGGTGAGGCTGAGTAGCTGCTGAGTTTTATGAATTCAGATCACAAAATGAAAGCACAGTGGCTACAGGACACGGTTCTTCTTTTTACCTAATGGCAGCTACCTTGGCATTTTCCCTACCGCTGTGTTTGGTGGCAAGATTTTTCTTCTGTTTCATTCCCTTTGTCCTTAGAACTCAGTTAGGTCTTTTCCTTATTAGTACAACCAAAGATGCAGTGTGGACTTCACAGTCTTCTCATTGGCAGTTGATTCAGGCCCCAGCAGTTTGTGTTTAAGATCTGGTATGAATTCATCTTCATCACCACCCAAGTTCATTTCACTAATGCAGAGTATTAGACTTCAGCTCTATGTAGTGGTGGCTAGTACCCATTAATAACAAACAGTAGTGACACTTTATATTGACATAGTGTTCTGAACATGAGAACACTTGGTGAAAATCATGTTAAAAGGTGCATTTTAATTGATGATGGGCATTATTCACCATTTCATAACTGCAAGCTTTGAGATATGAGGAGAGTCACTGAAAAGGGGTGTTCACTGCCAAGTTGTAACTCAGTATGATATGAAACCCTTGCTTCTATTCAGACTCCTAGAGATAGAACTCTGATCCCCTTCATCTTTGAAGCCTTGAAGACTTCTTCTTTGCTGGAGCAGTGTATGCATATTGAATCCACTATACCTAACTCTAAAATCCAACTCATCGCTGCCCTAGATTTGTGGTCCTTATTTATTCAACCTCCTTGAATTTATGTTTAGATGTAAATGTCCTTACATACTTCTGAGCAAGATATTTTGCTTCTTAAACCTCAAGATATGGAGGGAAATCTTAAGTCTTTCCATCTTGTGCTCCTTGTAGAACTAGGGAGTAAAAAAAGGTAGCCGTCTCTAATTTTGACCTTCTGAAAATAGATGGGGAATTCAAATGCAGTCTTCTCCCAGCAGCTCTGCCACAAGCTAGTATTTTATGGCTGGCTTCGGGTCCCATAGAATGCCTTAGAACTGGCCTCCCAAGAGAACTGGTGCCTCGTCCAGAAAGATCAGTTAAAATGGAAAAAGTTAACAGGGCTTTAAAAATCATCTCATTATGCTTTGCCCAGCCTGCCCCCTCTTAGAGGCAGGGCTCAGTCTCAGGCAATTTTCCCCAGCAATACCTGGCAGTGAGGCTGAAAGGCAAGCACTGAGCCATGTGGCTATTGTTTCACAACGTTTGGTGTACTCTTGAGGGCTTCATAAAAGAGTGCATGTTTTCTCTCACTGTTTCTTCTACTGCTCCCTTCCCTCTGTCCCCTTTGCTCCTTTCTTCTCTCCTCACTGTGTTAAATATGCATACCCACCCAGGGCCTTTCTAAAGGTTCAAATGCAGGGTGACTTGAGATTGAAAAAAACTCTAGAAGAATCCCACACCATGTAGAGTCAATCAACAGAGAATTGATTATCTGTATAGTCCATATTTGGCAGCAATTACCCACCTCACAAGGCACCTCTAAATTTTCCATTCAGAGATGGAGCTACTTAGAAATAGCCAATTACTTACTGTCACCCCCAGTGATGCCATCTTGTCAACTGTACCCACCACAGTGACCTAGAGCTTCTCCTTTCTTGTGCATCTGGCATCACAGACTTCCACCGGGTGTTTCAGAGCACACTTCGTGCGCTCTGCAGTAATGGCCACAAACTAAGTGTGATTGTGAGTCAAAGTGGGGCTTCACTGCCTTTCCCTCTCTTCTGGACCATTTCCTAAGCAGTGAGGTAGCCAGTATAGCAGCAGAGGGGCAGGTTTGTCTTCAATGAAATATAGTGCCACTAATCCTTCCACCTCTGTGGAGGGTGAAAATAAAGCAGCACAGCATTATTCCCTGTGGCAAGGGGTGGCTAGCTTCTGCAGTTTTTGAACTATTCATCATTCTTGGGAAGGGGAGCATGAACATCAGTCAAACATCCCATTAGACTCACTTCTAAGAACTCCCACCTAGCAAGGCCTCAGAAGGCATGTTTGGGGGCTGTTATTATGTAAAGAGGAACTAGAGAGATTGCTTTCCCTCCCCCTTCCTCCACAAACATGTCTCTTAGTTTGTGTAGGGAAGGAAATGGTGGATTGCTAGAGCATAAAAGGGAAAGAAGAATTTATGGAGGCTTTAGGAAAACACTTTAGCAGTGTTAGCTGGCACTTGAATGTAAGGAGGCTGACTTTTTAACAAGCATAGAAACACTTAAAAGCCAGAATTAGCCTTGCCCTTTAGGGCAGTCACCCTGGAAAGCTATACACTGATTTCAACAATGTTGCCATAGAAAGTTCTTCTTTGGAATTGGCTTCAAAGCCCTTTCAAATGAGTTTCTTCCTAAGTGGCAAATCTCCATCCTTTAACTATAGATCAGAGTTTTAGCAAAACCAAATGTCCTTTGGTGAGGAGTAAAGTAGAAACTCAGGTGGAGAATCTGAACCATGTGTTGGATTGAAAGCCTGGTGCGATTATAAAATGTAATCTATTTTCTATAAGGTTCATAGGCTTTTCTGAAATCCTTTGAAAGGATGTTTGAGACTTGGCAAGTAGTTCCATTAGTCATCAGACAAAGAGGTTTCCATGAAGAGTGACAGAATCAATAACCTTTGGGGGCAGCTCTTTGGTTCTCACTCCCCTGATATTCAAACCTTTCTCCATTTCTAAGCTGTTTCCTTTCTCCTTCTCCTACTTGTCCTGGTTTTAATGCCAAAAGGGCCTCGTCTCTAGATTTTCCCTTACATTCTTATATGAAAACATGATAAATATTGAATGGAAATGTATACTATAATAACAAATGATGGCATGAAAAAATCTCACCATATCAGTGGTCCAAGGAAAAAAGCTATGCTCAGAATTTAGGAGCAGAAAAGAGCACAGAGAGACTAATTCCAAGAGAACAGGATCCCAGCTAGGAGTGTTCCTGACTTTCCAAGACTGTTATTCCTACCTTTACTATTGAGAGAAGCATGCTTTGGGGTCACTTCGTATGTTTTTAATGCCCCTTAAATTTTTATTTGTATAAAATTGATACATGCTTAGAGTCGGTGTAACATAACCATCAGTGGGGCTTAAAAAAAAAAAAAAAAACAACCAAACACTCTGGCAGCATTAGCAGCCATGTTAATCCCTCCTAACTACTTTTGCAATTAATAGAGTAGCATGCTCATAGCACTGTATTTTGATTCATCAAATTTGTCAACAATACTTACTAACCTACCATTTTGATGATGACTAAGAAGTTAGCATAATTGCTATTCTATTATTATTTTTATTTCTGTATGCTCTGAAGACACTTTCTTTATTCTGAAAGTTTATGGTGGAACTAAGTATATGTATATGTAGTATGTTTACTACCTTTTGGGATCTCCTAGCTTGGAGGCACTTCCCTTTGTTGTTGATGAATTTTCTACAAATAATCTTCTCTATTCCTGTTATGATGAATTTCAGTCTCTCAAGTTTGTATATTTTGTCCCTTCAGTTTTTCCATTTTAATTGTGATCTCTTTTTAATTAAGGGATTTCTTTCATTTTACATTCCAGCCTTTCCATAGAGTTGTCTTATTCCTATCATATTTTTAAAGCCAAGAATGTGTTTAGGTCACATGTTCTTTTCTTGTAGTCTTCTGTTTTCTTTTCAGGAGCGCAATGTATTTCCTCATTTTACATCTTGCTATCTGCTTCCCAATCAGTTTTTATTTCTTTGGTCCCTTTATTTTCCCTTGTTGTCCATTTGATTTCTGTCCTTAATGTTGGATGCTTAGTGGAGACAGGAAATGTCTTGTTGACAATGAGCTTCGTTGCACAAATTAGATCCTGTCTCTCCATCCTCAATAGGTAGTATCCAGAAATTGGAATCTGGAGATTTCTTCAGAACCATTCATAGTATTGCAACAAAAATCATGTGTGTGTGTGTGTGTGTGTGTGTGTGTGTGTGTGTGTGTGCTTTCTGCTGCACTAAGAGGTAAGATGGATTGAGAGAGGGAGAGTCTAAACATGGTCATTGATGTTCTAGAAGTGGGAAAGGGGTAGGAAGGGTGTAGACCATTCTTATTTGTTATTTCATTTAAGTTATATTTTTAATATTGTGCTCACATTTTTCTAATAATTTATTTTTTCACTCACTTTACATCACAATCACAGCCCCCTCCCAGGCCTACCCTTATAAATCCTTCTCCCTATTACTTCCTCCCCATCTCTTAGGAGGAATCCCCCCCTTGGGTACTGCCCCATACTGGGACATCTAGTTCCTGTAGGACTAGGTACATCCTCTCCCACTGAGGCCCAAATATGCAGTCCAGGTAGGGGGAAGGGGATCCAATTGCAGGAAACAGAGATTGAGACAGACCCTGCTTCACTTGTTAGGGGAATTACATGAAGACCAAGCTTCATATTTGCTACAAATATGTAGGTGACCTAGGTTTACCCCTTCACTAGGAGGTGACCATTCTTTTTTGCCTTTTTGCATTTTTTTGACTGTTGTGTCAATGTGTTCTATGTTGTCTTCTGCCCCTGAGATTCTCTCTTCTATCTCTTGTATTCTGTTGGTGATGCTTGCATGGACGTGATCATTCTTAAATTCAGGGCATGATGTTCTCCTGCCTCCATATGTTCCACCTCCCTAGAACTGGCACTTCTTTAGCTTCTTTAATTTCTCTGAAGCTAAAACCTTTCCCCACTACTACACAGGGAAAGATACTTACAGGTTTAACCACTTGTGCCTTCAACCAATTCTTGGCTTCAGTGCCAGGCTTTATTTCTGCTTGATTAATGCATAGTTTATTCCCTGAATCTCTAGGGACTTCTGTGGGTTACTGAATATCTGGGCTTCCCTCCTTGGACACATAATGCTTCAGCTTCCAGTCTTCTGCTCTGCCAAGTCTGATGTTAATCTGGATCTGCTTTTCATCTTGCAGCACATTTGAAACCCCCTTTCCATTGTTGTCCTCCCTGCTTCCCAGCTGTCTTTGCAATTGTGTATATTTTTTTTTGTATTCCTGATTATTTTATTTCTTTATAGGTAAAAGGTGAGACTTGGTATAAGAGAGAGAGAGAGAGAGAGAGAGAGAGAGAGAGAGAGAGAGAGAGAAATTTGTGTTGATCCATTCTGATTAGCTGACTACTTCCCAAGAACAAATTATTCTTCCCAGAAGCTTCAGCCAGTCTTATCTCTTTAAATTGAAAGATTATTTGTTCTTCCTGTCCCTCAACCATTTGGGGTTATTCCCACATACACAGCATTTTTCTGAGAAGAACTAGAAACCTTACCACATTAATTGTGTTTAAGCCTGGCTTTGGGACTTAGAAAAAATAAAATTTTCATTTCATTACAACTTTTATACATATCTAAGATGTATATACTTGTATCATCAGTTTTGTTCATTCTTATCATTTGATTCAGAAGTATGTCTCATAAATATCCTTCTAAGTAGATAAATAATTAGATTATTGAATCTTACATATTATAAGGTAGGGAAGAAAATGGGGTGCAGTTAGGAGATGACTAGGAAATATGAGTAGATATCAAAGTTAGTTACAACAAAATCTAATAGGTCTTCCCATAGTAACTTGTAGACATTTTCTGAGTTCCAATGCAAATTGAATTCAGGCAAAGAGCTTCAGCTAAGATGCACTTCAGGAAAAGACCTTCCTAAGAGAAGCAGTTATTTGAACTAAGTTTACATGGACAAAGGGAGCAGAAGGTACAGAAGGCCAGCAGACCTGAAAGAGCAGACATGGAGAGAGTTTTCAGGTGATGTTTGTGATCAAAGATGTCAGCAGGGACCAATTTAAATTAGCTCTTGTACACCCTGCAAATGATCTCAGGTTGTATTCTAAATGCAATGGGAAGCCACTGGAGGATTTCAAGCAACAAAGTAAGTGAATGGCTCTATATTTTAGAATGAGTTCTCTGACAGAGGGTGAACTGCTGTAGCACAAGAGTGGAAAGAAGAATAAGCTCAAGATGAGAAAATTGCTCTAATCCTAGTGAGTGGTGAAAGTGGTTTGCGATTAGTAAAAGAGATGGGGAAGTTAGGTACATTTGTAATATGTAAAGACTGCTCAGTAGATTGTGTATGTGAGGAGTGAAGTTCGATGTGACCCTAGATCTAGTTGGGAAATACATTGACTGGTTATCAAATTAGTGAAATATAACAATTCTCAATTCTAGAATTGAATGAGTGCCCTCTGGAACTCATGGTATGGGAATTTCCTAACAATTACACTGTCTTCTGTGAAAACAAATAGAAAAAGTTATTTCATTGATGATTACATCTAGTTTCCCAGTCTTTAAGAATAGCATGCACTTTTAAAATATCATCTATATAACAAATGACTACCATATCTTAAATCTTCTCATTAACAAATTATATATCTAGCCGCAAAAATGGCTTAGTAGTTAAGAGTACTTACAGCAATTCCAGAGGACTGGAGTTTGTTTTCCAACACTCATGTTGGGGAGCTCACACCTCCTTGTAACTCCAGTTCCAGAACATCTGATGCCTTCTTTTGGCCACCATCAGCACAAATACATATATTACCCACCTACACAGGTAGACATATACACACATGCATATACATTTAAAAAGGTTTTTTTGTTTTGGTTTGATTTGCTTTGTTTGTTTGTTTGTTTCCAAAATCTTTTTCTAAAAGTACCATATCTGAAACTAACGCTGGGTCTTGCCTCACTCTTGCAGCCCTGTCTGGCTAGTTGCTCAATCAGAAGCCTTCAAGCTATTTTCAAACGTATATCTCTCACCATTGTTCTGTAGGGGGGTGTGAGTGCATGTGTACACATGTATATGTGTTTCTGAGTGAGTGAGTATAGTCTTTTAGGAAGCCTACATTCAAAGTGGCATCGAGAATGTGCAATTTTTCACTATTAGCACTTTTGTCTAAACCACCATCATTTCTATGTGGAGTACTTGAGAGAGATTACTAACTACCCCCTGCCGCTTCTGTGGTGACCCCAGTATTCTACTCATAGCAGTTAGATTGTTTGAATAAGCTTTAAAAATATTAGGGTCTATTTAAGTCTTGTTAGGCTGCTACAAGAATATGCTATAGATTAAAGAATTTTTAAGAGTGAGAAACTAAAAAACAAAGTGCCAACCTATTGACTGTCTGGTTGAGATTCCTCACCTGCTTCTTGAATGGCTCCTTTATGCTGTGTCCACACATGGCAGAAAGAAGGAGGAAGTTTTCTGCAGATTCTTTGCTTCTGTTGTATATTCTTATTTATTTCTGGTAGTTTGTGACTGGGTGTTTCTATGGAGCCCAGGCTTACCTCAAACTTCCAGCTCACTCTATCACCGTTTATTTATCTTCTGGGTGCTGATGTTTTGAACATGTGCTATTGTGATGTACTCTTGTAAACTGATGTCAGGAAGGCTTTCCCTACATCGCACTTCCTGTTATTATCACATTGGTGCTTAAGTTTCAGTGAAGGTATTTGAAAGGGACCTGATCATCCAGAACATTGCAAGTCTTATAAGAAAATAGTCCAGTAGCTCCTATAGGATCCTAGAAGGAAAGTCAAAAGATTCTGTATGGTCTTCTCTGACCTCAGGTCCCACTCCTACTATTAAGAAATGTTTTCTTCGCTGGGCGTTGGTGGCGCACGCCTTTAATCCTAGCACCTGGGAGGCAGAGACAGGAGGATTTCTGAGTTCGAGGCCAGCCAGCCTGGTCTACAGAGTGAGTTCCAGGACAGCCAGAGCTACACAGAGAAAAAAAAAAGAAATGTTTTCTTCAAGACTCTGTAATGGAACGATTCTCACCAAACATCTTTATTTGAGTTTTAGTAATTTCCCAGAAACATATACATACTGGTCCCACATTTTTACTATAAATATGCTCACAAACAGAGATGTCCTTTAAAATAGTTGAAATGATGAGTGAACCAAAACTCAAAGGATAAACAGTGGTAGAGGGCAGCATGTTGGAGTTGTATCCCAGAATTACAGAATTCCCTTTCCTGTGTTTTAGTTACTCTGTTTATTCTACTCTGTTTAGATCGACGAATCTATATTACTTCAGCTTGTAAGATTTTGTGTGCTATGAATTTTTTTATGAATTTGTAAATATGAGCTATTTTCTTAACACTTTGAGAAGAAAAGAGAAACATCTTTTGATTACTTGTACACCTGTTATTTTAAGAGTTGAATCCTGGAGCAGTATGCTTGGAGTGATATCTTTTTCATAACTTTATCATTTCCTTAAATATTGGTATAATGAGATCAATAAATAATTTGCCTTAAAATTTGGCAGGATGTTGCCAAATTTAGGGAAAAGTGGCTTAAGGTACGTTAAGAAGCAGTTAGGCACTATTTGGGTCTTTACAACAATTATGTTGAAATTATCATCTTAGTGATCAAAATTCTGTTATGTAAAGTTGAAGATGAATTTAAATCAGTATCCATATTTTAAATTTTTTTAGTTTTGACCTAATTTTTATGGTACATGATAATAATTTGTTATCTTTTGTTCCAAGTGTAAACTGGCTTGTTTTTCTGATTATAAATTGAAATCCATTCAGATGATACAGATTAGTCATAATAAGGCAAGATCATCATTTGACTTTCTAAAGATGATTTTCTATATATATATTTATATATAATATATATATATATATATATATAGTGTTACCATTGTCTTTTCTGCTTTTTATATAAATATAAACCTAAAGCAGATTAAGAACTGTGCATATGGGGCTAGAGAGATGGCTGATTGATTAAAGTCTGTATGTAGTACTCTTGCAACTTTGCTTCCTAGCACCCACATCAAGCAAGTCACAGCTGCCAGCGACTTTGGCTCTAGGGCATCTGATGCCCTCTTCTGGGCTCCATGGACACTGTACTCACATGCACATACCCATGCATAGACTTAGCAAAACACATACACATATAAATAAAAATAATAAAAACAAAAGAAATAATTTTTAAAAACTGTACATGCTATTTTATAACCTTCTTTACACTCTATGTCAAGAACATATTTCTGTTACCTCTAACATGGATCTAAATAACCCCCTTTTATGGCTATATAATGTATGACAAAGATACCTTTTATACTTTTCATAAAAATCTAGTAGTAGTAAAAATTAGTCTTAAACATTTAAATAATATATAATTTAAAAACTATAAGAGAGCTTCATTTTATTGACATGTATCAATCACTAAAATAAAAAGCCCTTCAAATATTCTTAACAAAATATAGTGGTGGTTTTAGCTACCAAAATTTTGAAACTACATCAAATGTTTATTGAACTTCTACTAACTACTACCACTGGAAAATTAGGTGAGATCCCTGATTTCAAAGAATATACATACATTCTGGGTAGATTAGAAGTAGATAATCAGCTAATAAGAAATGATGATAACATTAGCTACTGAAGCATGCCTGATAATATGTTTTAAGGTAAAGGTTAAGCTGTCATTGTGGTCCTATATTCTGTAGACTGAATCAAATTATATGCTTTCAGGTTTGAAGACAAAGACCAGCAAATAAATTATGAGATATTTTTCTCCCTCCTGAACTGGAGAATGAATCCAACACCTGAGTTGCAAGCCCCATCATACCTTAAAGAGGTAAATTTTATGCTTATTTTAGAAATAAGCTATGGCTACCTCTGTTATATTTTTAAGATCATGTGTCTTTAAATTATTTTCCATGGAATGTAGTAGCCATATCATTGCTCTTGAAAAGAACATTTTCTGGGTATTTCTGTTGAAGGCTAATTCACTTTCTATGCTGAGCAAATATGTTATAGAAGAACAGGACTTTTCTCTTGCAGTTGAATAGTTTTTAGCCCCAGTTACATCCAATTACATAGAAAATGGAATAATAGGTTACACTTATAAATAGATATAAATATCTTATCAAGGGATTTGGTACTGTAATTATAATCTATAACAGCAAATATCAACTGATGTCTGTCATCTTTAGTATATCTGTGGCTTTGTGTGCAGCTTTACCCTGTGTGAAACAATAGAGTATGGGGATTCACATTTTAGACTAGAGCCAATCTGAAGAGAAAAATTCAATAGAAAAAAATGCTTGGTTAGGAAAAACAAAGTTCATGTGATCAGATGGGGACCTTTAGCATTGTGGATTTATCTGCATTCTCTAAGATATCTTTAATTGTCTTTATGGAGAGAGTGGGTAGGTAGTAGTTTGTATTTTAACATGCTGTAGAAATTTATTTTGGGGGGAATGTCCCTTGATAAAGCAGTTGTTAATCCCAGAAAACAAGCATTTATTCTGTCTTCTAGCCTGAGCTTGCCTAGTGCTTCTGGCAATAGGCCTCTTAAGCATATAGCTTCTTAGGAGTATTAGGGAAAACCTTAGAACTTCAAGTTGGTTGTGGAACAGTATTGGTCAATAGAAGTGGGGTTGAAATCTGGCTGTTACCTGTTTATCTGAACGATATCAGGTGAATTAAATGTCAAACTTCATACACTTTTAGATATAATATTCTGATAAATGAAGGATCCACTCTCAGCACATTCTCTGCTTTGGTCTGGCATTCAAGGATAATATCATCACTCCCTTTGAAGGAGCCTATTCCTAATGTGAAATCAGTACACTTATGTTTGGGGTTTGAATTGATACAGCCTACATAGGATTCTGGGAAATTAAAGTACCTACTTCTAAGTCAGAACAAGCAATAACATATCATCTTGAGGAGGTCTCATTTGACATTTCAGAGATGAAGAGTAAGTTAGTAAGGTAGGATTGTAACATGGTGTAGTGGTATGCAAAGGAATCCCTAAAGTTTCCCAGCATGGCCCTGGAGAAATTCCTGTGGCTGGAGTGAAGGCTTATGGGGAAGACTGGAGAAGAATGAGGTTGGAGATGGTAATCGAGGTTTGAATATTATTCTGGAAGGACTGAAGGCCACTAGCAAATCTGGGAATTTGATATATGTATACAATAATCAAATAGTGGCAATTATCATTTCCAATGCAATCATTACTTAAAAAAAAAAAAGAAAACAGGTTGCAATGAAACCTAGGTTCAATAAGTAGCTGAGAAATAGCCTTGAACTCCTGATCTTCATTCTTTGTGCTAGCATTATGGTCACACACCACCACACACACCTGGATCCTTAATTTGTTTGCAATTATTTGCTACATTTTACAGTACTTGAGATCAAATTTAGGGCTGAACAAGCTAGGCCTATGCTAGACAAGCATTCTAACTACATGTAAAATTGTTGTAAGATATACATCAGGTGTGAAGTGGAAACTTTAGGGTTCTTTGGAAAGTCAATTATGTTAGATGGTGTTTGTTTTGCTGGGGCAAACACATGAAGTGGACACAGGTGAAAGAATAAGGCAGACTTGTGAAGGAACGTTTCTCCGAAGCAGACACAGGAGACAGAATGTTCTGCCAAGCAGGCACATGAAAGGACATGCGATGAGGGATTCTTTACTAACAACATATGGGTATTGGTCTGCCTTGCATTGTATAGTTAAGCTCCATTTGTCAGGACTCCATAGAGAGAAACACACCAAAACCTGGTGGTATGCTACAGTTTCTTGCTGCTTGTGCAGACTTAGGCTGATTGACAGAGTGATATCAGTTGAGACAGATGCACGTGTTGAGGCAAGACACATGCTAAGGCAAGACTCATGATGTTTCGAGGAAGTATAAAAAGTATAAAAAAGTATTTAAAAAAAGTATAAAAAGGACAGTGATTGGAGGCTGAGTTTGACTTGCTTATAGAGCTAGCTATGCAATGCTTGTTGGTTTCAAGTCTTCACTGATCTTCACTTCATTGAGCGAAGCCTTTCCCCAGCCTTCCTGTTGACATTAGTCCCTCCTGGTCACTCATGCCAAAGCTAAGGCCTAGCTGTCTCTACTAGGTCATGCCACCACTGCTGATCCATGTTTGCTATCCTGACTCTACCAAACTGGACTGCTTGTGTATCTGTGAAGTGTTTGTGATTTCCAGATAACACAGATGGGTTCCATTCTAAAGAACCATTTCTAAACAGGGCCACTTCCCCTGAATCCTTTCTTTCCCACTACCTCCAGTGGGTAATGGGTCAGAAGGGAGGTTAAAGTGTTTAAGAACCATAATTAAAAATAGGTTTTGAAAAATTAAAGTTACAGGCCATTTTAGGGGTAGGGCTATTGATATGTCAACAATGACCCCTTTTATAAATTTGGAAACTTAATCTCTGTGATATCCTGCTTCTTGACCATGGGCACAAATTGCAATTGTTTTCTATCACCTGTTTCAATACCTTCCCCAGAAGTATCTACCATATCATAAGCATGCCCTTTTCATTGAGCTTTGGTGGTGGAAGGGGTACAGATCAATTGTGAAGTTTCCTTGATGTCCCATTGCCAGGTAGGCCCACTAGAAATTCTTGGGTCTCATCACTATACACCAACTGCTAGTAAGAGATCTTAAAAGCTCTTAGCTTGTCTCTCCATTCTAGAAACTTGATGTGGTACATAATATCATTCCTATTTTAGAGAGGTAAGAAAGTTAGGAAACAGTAAGTATGTGGTAGAGCCATAATTTAAGTCAGACCTGTGCTACTACAAAGAGTAAACATGAAAAAAATTGGCTGAGGGTATAGCTCAGTGGCAGTGTATGTGTTTAGCAATCACAAGGCCGAGTTTGTTCCCTAGTACCTTCTATTCATTGTCCCTCTGCCATAGAAAGAAAATTTGTCTTTTTGATATAAGTAATGTTGGAGATATTGTAATCAGTTAAACAAACTCTAAGATACCAGGGGAGAAGGAAATCAGTACTGATATTTGCTCTGGTAACCTGGTACAATGAGGGGTGTGGTCAGTATTCTACCTTTCCATAAAATATTATTCAATTCTGTGTTAACTATCATGCACTTGTTTTATTAAGACAGCTTCCATTGTTCTCAGCCTGCTTGGTCATCCCTGGGCCTGACCTTTCTAACCTGAATCAATTGGACTTAAGCATCCTCAGCTGCATAGCCAGAGGGATGTACTGGCAGGGAAGAGAAGGGAGAGTGATGAGAGAAACCATCTTCCTTCTTGCCAGTCACATCCTCTAAGTGCATTAGTATCTGCTCAGAGGTTCATATAACTGCTAATCTAGGTTCTAGTAACTGCTCTCATACGCTTCTTCAGACCCAGAGAGTTGCATTGACTGTTTGCTATTAACAGTCCCTGGGAACTGGAAGATTTCTTATTTTGTCCCCCACCCCACCCCCCAGTCCATCCTACAACATTGTAAATACTGTCCATATCCTATACCTGCAGATTCTATCTCTGTGGCCTCAACCAGTCATACCTAGAAAATAATCAAGAAAAAATTGTGTCTACCCTAAACATTTGCAGATAATTTTTTCCTTGCCATTTTTTCCTAAATGTAATGTAACTGTTTTTTTCATAATACATACATTTAGTTAGGTATAATGTATCTAGAAGTGATTTAAAGTGTATGGGAGGGGGCTGGAGAGCTGACTCAACATTTTAGAGCACTTATGGCTCTTGCAGAAGACCCAGGTTTGGTTCTCAGCACCTGCCCCTTGGTCCATAACCATCTTTAACTCCAGTTTTCTGATGACCACTCTGAGTACCAGGCCTGTATGCATTTATGCAGGCAAATCACTCATACACATAGCACATATATACACATAACATAAAGTAGACTATTTTTAATATTAAAAGTGTATAGAAGGATGTGTGTATAGAAGGCTTTATATGAGTACAGTGCCATTCTATATAATGACTTGAACATGCATGGATTTCTGTATTATGGGTGGGTTATCCTACAACCTATCTACTTTAGATAATAAAGGGTGAGGTCCTCACTGTATTAAATTATTTGGCACTTAACTCTGGTTGTGGAAATACTCTTTTTCCTAAGGAACTCTAAATGATGTATGTCTGTATTATGATTTTTACTGGTTGACAACTTTTCTTGTTCTATTCCTTGTTTCTGTTTCTCTTTTTTCCCTTCCTCCTTCTAGTCTACCACCCAATTAACTGTTAGATGTTTCAGGATTGATAATTCGGAAATGTGGTCATGCCACATGTATTTATTTATATGCTTTTCCTACTTCATTTTGGAGAATTCCTCCAGTTCAGTATGCATAGAACTAAGTCATTCTTGATTGGGTATAGTGTGGTTATGTAACAAACAATTTAGCCAGTCATTTCCCTGTTGATAGGTATTCAAATATGGTATCTTGTTACTTTAATTTTTATTTTCCTAGTGACTATTGAGCTTGAATACAATTTAATCACCCTTTTTGCTACAATATACAGTAAGAAAAACCATTTTTCCACATCAACTCAGTATATACATTATAATGGAACTAAAGTTTCATGGAAAATTACTATTTTCGGTACATATGGAACAACATGTTTTCCTTTCTTATTTTCTTCCTCCTCTCTTTGCTTTTCTCTTGTCTCTCCCCATCTCTTGTTTTCTTCTGTTTGAATATTGTTCCCAAGTCATTAAGTTGATTTCATCACCCACAGAAGAATCACCACCTTCTATGGGAAGGCCAAAAATGTTCAGTAATTATACCTCTACAACGTTATCATCTAACACCTCTGTTGCCTGGCACCATTTCTGAGCCCTGGACCTAAAGGACATCAGATCATAGAGAAAGTGTAGTGTCATAGACTTGAGTTCAAATCATGTTTTCCACTGTCAACTGAATGACTGTGTACAAGTTTCTCAACCTTTTTCCATTTCAAAAAGAAAGTGGTGTTAAAAGTATTTCTTCCATTAAGGTTGTCATGAGGACTAAGTTGATATATATGGGCACTTGCAACAGCAGTGAGGACTTAAATGATAGGTCCTCCTTTTGTTTATAAAATGGGGCTGTGTCCTAGCCTTGAGTGTGGAATGAGGAGGTTAAAGTCAAGGAATGACAGGCTGAGCACCTGTGTGGAAGTAGGGTCAGCGTGGATTCCCAGGGTCAGAAATCTGCTCACTTCCTCTAGTAGAAGAGATGTTAGTTGGCTTTTATTAACTTGCAGAAATGGTGTGAGTAGCTCTCAGGAACTTATCAGTATTGCCACCATTCAGAATCTAGATGTTTCTATCCTGTGTTGAATGTTTTCCTCAGCATGATTTCTTTCCTGCAAGAACATCACATTTTTATAAAGGTCATTTTGGCTGATGGAAGTTGAATAGGCCTTACATGTCTGTATTATTATTAACTAATATGATGTCTTACATTCTCCTGTTATTATGACAAAATACTCTGATAAAAGCTGTTTCAGTTAGAATGGGGTTATTCTGGATTATAGAGGAAATCAAAGCAGAAGATGCTTGAAACAACTAGTCATATCACATCTGCAGTCAAAAGCAGAGTGATAACCACAGATTGTTGCCTAGCCCCCCCCCATCTCTCTCCACTTATACAGAACTAAGACCCCAGCCAGGGGATGGCAGCACCCTTCCCACCTTAGTTAACATAATCAAATTTCCATGATAGCCATGCCCAGGGACCCATTGTCTAGGAGACTCTAGTCAAAGTTGTTGATTAACACTAGCCATTACAGCGACATTTTGGATAGGAGTTTAGAACACTTCTTTATTCTAGCCTGATTAACTTTAGTACATGGGCTGGACAGAGAGAAGACAAAGGCCAATGATTAGAGTAGTAGCTGTAGTTAACTAGACTGAATAGGTTCTGGGTACATATGATATAGGATTGGACAGATGGGACATCTAACTTCCAACAAGGAAGTTAGGCGTTAGAACAAGTCAGCAATCAGAAGGGTCCATTGAGCCAGCTATCAAGCTTTTGTGGGCATGATTTAACATTAGAAACTATTGACAAAGTGCCGGTAGGGTTAAGGGAATCAAACAGGCAAATGAAACAGTTGTGTACTAGCAAGAGGGCAAAGGTATTATTTACCATGCCAAGGGCCTAAAGAAGCATGGAGGAACCAGTGTTACTGAAGGATAGCTAGAACTTGTAGGTGCAGGGGTCTAAATACTGTCCTACTATGGATACCATCAAACCATGGCCCAACAGAGAGAGCAAGGGGAAAGCAAGGAAATCAACACTTTAATCTCTGACTTAACTTTCTTTCCTGGACTCTCACAACACTTCTTTGTCAGACTATACCTTGAAACCAGAGAATACAGAACCTCAGTGACGGGGTCTACATAGGAATTGCCTTCCCAGGGCAGAGTAAGATGAATGAAAGGTCTTAAGGGCAAAGAGACAATGACCCAGTTCACTCTGTTACCGTAATAAAGGACTTTGCTTAGGAGACCAAGCCCATTAGCCAGATCTAAAGTTTTACCTAGTCTAATGCTTCTGTAGCATGGTTGTGTTGAATATCAAAAACAGTCCTCCAGAGTCAGATGTGCCCTTTCTACATATGATGGTTAAGTGGATTCAGTTAATACAAGTAAGGTCTCCAGCAACAAACAAGCAAACCTTGTTATAGCTAGTTGAGCTACTATTAGCCCTACTATCTTATGGTGCAAAGCTGTTCCTTTGTGTATAGATGCAAACTGGGTATCACCAACTATCCTGACTGCTGACTGTGACCCACAGCAACTTGCCTGTATCATGCCTGGGGGAGGAGAGTGCTGTTCCCTATATTGTTCGTTTGCCCAGCTACTCAGAACTGAGAATGTTGCCCAAAGTACTATCATAGCTTAGGCACCTCAATTTCCATTCTATATTGTGCTTGCTTTCATATGGTAGTTAGAATCTAGCAGACTAACTTTCACAATTTAGGGCCTGTCTGATTAATCTCGTAAGTCACATTTTGTACAGTAACACTCTTATTAGTTCTTGTATAAACTTTGTGTACTGTGAGACTTATCTTTCAACATTGCTGAGAAAAGTTAGACATAGATTCACTTTATGAAGATTATAACTGTAGAAATGTCAGTTGACTCAAGGGCTCCCTCTCTATCATGGCAGGATGATACCTTGGGATATGTCTTTGGATACTCCACTTGTTAAGGATCACCTTTTATTTTATTTTATTGCTCCCCAAACCTTGCCAAATAAGTATCATTCTCATTTTGTAGATAACAAAGGCTCAGACATTCCTAAAAGGAATGTATTGTCATGGGTAGTGCCAACTGTTTTTTTGCTTGTTTGTTTTTGTTTTTGTTTTGGTCAGAGTGTTGTTATTCTGGAAATGAATATTCACATTAGAATGACCTTGAACACAGCCAGCTCTGCGTCCTGAGTGCTGGGATTCAGGGCATACACCACAATGCCTGGCAAATAAATGTTTTTCACTCTCTTTTTGGCAACTTTTTCTAAGTTGTTTCTAATACTTATGGTAAAATTTAACAGTTGAAACACAGGGTTAATATATGTTCTCATTATGTTAAAAATAACTAGCAAATTCATACTGATTGTCTAACACCAAAGAGTAGCCTAGTAGAAAATATTTGGAGGATCTGTTATGATATAAAGATTGACTGACATGGACTTGAGCAAATGCAAACCTATCACTAATATTTACAAAGAACTCAGATCTCTTTAAAAACCTACATTTGTCCAAAATGCATTTTTAAGAAAAGAATCCCTGCTTGGAAGCCACACATATGTTCAGCTCAGATACAGATGATAGCTCAGCCAAAGGGAAGCAGCTATGAAGCACTGGCTGTAAGGAGACATGTGGATAGTAGTAGTAGTGAATCCCACTCCATACATGAACTCTTTCTCTTATTCTCAGGATCTTCTTGATTAGCTCAAGAAATATTTAGAAAATATTTTTTCAAAATGAACTTCTATTTGGTTTGCTAAAATTTAATTGCTTTTATGGTTTTATACCTAATGTTATTTCTAA
>NC_045030.1:10778708-10782425 GCF_008632895.1 Mastomys coucha | reverse complement strand
CTAGTAACAGCCTGCTTGGAATGTTATAGGGTACGCTTGGAGGCAGTGATTCTGAGCCATTTTAGATTTGTGGTTTTTCTGTTGCCAGCTTTCACTCTGTGTTCCTTAGCTCTTCCTTCTAGCAGAAAATGCTGTGTGGTACATGCTATCTAATGCTACAGGTTGCATTATGTTTCATTGTGAGATTTGAGTGTTCTTTCATTTTTATCAGTAAGTCATCTTGGAGGCTGGATTTACCCACAGTTTGCCTGGATGTTGCTTTGTTCCAAGATCTGTTGGTGACTTTCATATACGTGTTCATAACTTTGATAAATGTAAAGCTTCTTTTTGCCTTTAGAAGCAGAGGTGGAAACAAGGATTTTGTTAAGTAGTTGAAGGGAAGAAATTAAAATACCCAGAAGAGTGGCAGAGGAAGAGAGAGGGAATAACTAAAGGGTATATAGTATGAAACTAGTTACATAGGGAGATAGATGTTGCTCAATGGTTCTGGAAAATGCTAGGGTCTAACAGAAACATGTACTTCAGAATTATTATGATCAAAATATAAGGAAATTATAGCATTAATCTGCCAGTCTCCTTTAGGCATTCATTGATTGTGGGCTGCACTTCAACATAGAGGAAATGAAATAAATACCTGGCACTTGCTGCTTGCCATAGGAGCAGCCAAAGTAATCTTCAGAGGCCAACCAGAAGCTTGGAGCAAAGGAATAGAGATACTGCTAGTTGGAAGTCAGGCTGGTATGAGCTAGATTTGGAAAAGCAAGAGGCTAGGAAGTGGCATTAGCAGAGCTTGTGACACAAAAGATTCCAAACAGATGCCATCAGAAGCATGTCTTAGACACAAGCAGACATATCCTCATCTGGAATGGAAAGCATCGTTATCTGGGCATGAACCTTCTTTTTGTTGTAGGATTACCATGTGCATACAGTTATTCCCCTGTTAAGTTCACATACATGGGCTGGGAGTGTAGCTCCACAGTAGAGCACTTACCTAGCATCTGCAAGGCCAGGCCTCTATCCTCTGCAGGAAACAATCCACATCAAAAATTTATGACTGTAAACACTGTGATCTGTAGTTTGCATTTACTAACTAATTTGAAAGGAATAAAAAAATCAATATCTTAACTCAATACCCAGACTTTCATAAAACGTCTATAATGTTTGGAATGCTTGCAGATTTACTCAAAAGAATAATGAATAGGTTATTACTAGTTTGGGGATTTTGTAGATACTCCCAAATCTGTTTCTTTAAAAAACAACAAAAAGGGACCACTCATGTGCCAAAGTGTAGGCAGAATTATAAAGATGATACCTGTCCTTCTGCTTCATTGATATCGATAATCCCATTGCCTGGATGTGTGAAAACTCCCTGCCTCCAATCCTCTTTGCATCCCAAATTTGACTACTGATTTCATTTTCAGATAATACCTAAGACAACCTTCCTAAAATTGGTGGGTGGCAGTGGATGAATCCTACTTCATAGGGTACTGCATGTGTCTCTGTGGCATTTATCAGAAGTCACTCCAACTAGGAACCTGGGGTTTGGTAACAAAGGCAAGAAAGAAATGATGGTGGGAAATGGGGTTGAGTTGAAACAAAGCACAGCATGAGAGAAGTCTGAAAAGCTCTGCAGGGGCCTTGGGATTCAAAGTGGTCACGATTTAAAGAAATGAACTGCTGTTGTCTTCTTCCCTCAAATCTCCTCATTTGAAACATAGTTATTTGTTTGAGTTTCATTTTGCTAATAAATTTGGTTCTCATATCCAAATTCTTGAGTTATTATTTCAGTATAAATTCCTACCATTTTTCTCTTTGATCTGTAGCATTTACATCATAATCCCCTGCTAAAAAGCAACCTAAACCACAGCCACTTTTTATGCCTAGTAAGATGAGGGAGAATTATTAATGCTGACCTATTTCATGAGTAATAAGCCCATCATAACTATATGAGTGGCATAATGTTTTATTTTTTGTATTAAATTTTTATTTTAAAAAATTCCATGAGGGAATAATGCTTTTAAATGTATGTATGTATGTATGTATGTATGTATGTATGTATGTTATATGTATGTATGCTGTGTGTGTGTATGTATATGTATATAAATATATACATATATATAAACATTCCTCTGTGCTGAGATTAAATTCTAACATGCCACCTAAGAACAGACATTGGTCTAAATTTTAGAAAACTTTTGAGGATGGATTGAATATTGAAGTTGAACTTATTGAGCTCATCTTTCATTGATAAAAATCCTGTGTTTACTATATCCAGGGTCACTCCTTAATAGCAAGTATAAGGAAGGGCATGTCACTAAGGTCCACATGGTATGGACTATACAGAAGACCCTTTCAAATCTGTATTGCCATTGTCTCTCTGAAGTATCACTTCCTTCATACTTCTAGTTGGTGGTTTGGGCTCTACAACTCCAAGAGACCCAATGCTCTCTGACCTCCTAAGGCACCTGCACTTACATAGCTTCCCTTCCCCAATGCTTAATTAAAATAGTGTTTTGTAAGAACTACATTGTTTTCTACTTAACTTTCCTTAGGAAAATAGTGACCAAATGTTACTATGTAGGATACAAACCAGATGCTTGTGAATAGGCCCACTCCCTGCCGTGGAAGATAGCATAATACATAAACATATCTCTGGAGCTTCCTTGCTGGGGATACTGTTCAGTCTAGTTCCCTGCTTACTTATGATTTAGTTGACAAGGAATTAATTAATGCTATGCCTCAGTTTCCCTTTTTGTGGACATGTATTGCAATAACACCTACCTGTTAGGGATTTTCTGTGACAAATAATGGAATGCATGTAAAACAATAGTTGTTATCATATAGTAAATGTCTAATATATTTCTTGTTACTGCTATACTAGGTATTTGTAAGACATAACCCTGCAAAGATCTGTGATTACTTCACAATCATAGCACATCTCTTAGATTCAGATTTTGTGTTCCAGTTAAAGATGCAAATACTTTGTGTTCTTCTGATTCTATATTAGTATTATTGGTTGCAATAGTTTGACAGATCACCCACATTCCAAAGACACTGGAATTTTGTACAGTGCTAAACTCTAGCTCTATGCTACATGGAACTATATTTCCAGGATTTACCAGAACCTCTCTCTTTTTGGTGTCCATTTTTTAATCAGGTCTTTCAAGAATATATTTTAATAATATTCATCCCTTCCCCAAATATCCCACATCCCTATCCACCCAACTTTCTGTCCTCTTTTTCTTTTAAAAACATCCAATTTGTATTGCTCATATATTATTTGATGTGTATGGCCTTCTGCTGGAACAATCCATCTACTGAGAGCCATATCCTTAAAGAAAACTGACTGCCTTGCTACCGTTAGCTGTTAGAAGCTTGTAGTTCCTCAGCTAGAAGTAAGACTTTGTGCTAGGATTTTGTCTAGCTTGAGCTTGCACAAGTTTTGTGCCTGCTGTCACAACCACTATGCCTTGACACGTACCCACTATGTCCGAAAAACACCATTATTCTTGTAATTATCCACTGCTTCTGATTCTTAAAGTCTTTCCACACCCTCTTCTCCAATGATCTCTGCACCATAAAGAGGAGTGAATGTAATATCGATGTCCCATTTTTTTTGTTTTTAAGTTTATTATTATTATTATTATTATTATTATTATTATTATTATTATTATACTTATTCACCAGCATGCACTCTTAACCACTGAACCACCCCTC
>NC_045030.1:10769800-10778285 GCF_008632895.1 Mastomys coucha | reverse complement strand
TTTTAAGTAGGTTTTTTTTTTAAATAGTTTTTATTTTTTTTTAATATTCCAGACAGGGTTTCACTATATAGCCCAAGCTGGAGTAAAATGTGCAATCCTCCTGCCCTGTCTCAGCTTTCAGTTGTTGAGATGTCAGGTGTACACTCCCATACCCATATACCAGGTTCGAAATATTTTGGATCATCATTCTTCTTCCTCCTTCTCCTTTCTTTGTTAACTCACAAACTCAAACAATGTCCCATTGAGAGCTGAACACAGACTCTATCTTAATGTCCCATAAGCACATGAAATAAAGTCCAATTTTGTATTTAATTTCTCCCTCTGATCCTTATTTCTTCACTGAAAATAATGAAAATCTCCTATCCTGCTTTCCTATATTTAGAACTTACCCTATGCCAATATAACTTCATCTTTAGCTTACCTATTTACATTTGTAGTTACTGTCTGAGATGTAGCGGGTTAGGAAGTCAGCATATCTTTCTGTGGGGGCAAAATGTCAAGCCTGACATTTCCCCTTTTTTTCCTACTGTTTCAAGTCTTGGACTTTGAGATGTTCTGCTCAGAATCATTCTGAGAGAGCTCCTGATTTGGAACCCCACTTCATCCCTCCTGGTTCATCCTTCCTGGTTCTGGCAAAGTCTGGTAATCACTACAGAATTGATTTGTATCTATTCTCCCAACATGCAGCAAGTTATCTGGTCAATTTTCAATCACATTACTGTTGCTATTCTGGCTATGACTGATTAGCAGCTCTCTTTAGTTGTATTATAGCTTCAAGTATGAACTAGTACATAAGGCTTAAGCATTGACCCCAGATTCTCCTTCCAACTACCCATTGCCACTTTGCATTATGTGCCCTAGATCAAACTGGACTATTCAACCTTTTAATGCAAGGAGTTATTGAAGTCTCTGGGCCTTTGGTTACACTTTTGACAATAGATAGAACACCTTTTGGTGCTTTAACCCTGTGCTGTCCTGATGCCATAATCCCTAGCAGTAGCAGCACTGGGTCAGGATACCTCTAGAATACCATCCCAAAAAATCATGTAGTCTTTGCCTGTGCTTCTGTGACACTTTGTGACTCTGGATATTAACGGAATACTAATGAAGAGTGAGAACCTCTTATATAGCCATGGGTGTAAGTTAGTCCTTGTCAAGCATGTTCAAGGCTCAAAGATGAAACCCAGCACTAGAAGGAGAAAAAGTAAAATGAAGAAGAAATAGAGCATTGCATATAAAACAACCTTGACAGTAGCATTAGTTATACACTTTCTCCACGGTTGGTCCTAATATTGATTGTCCATTACAGCTTATGCAAAGAGTTTGTGTGTATATGTATGTGTACACATACAGACATGCTTAGCATCACTTAATGATGAGTGATGCTCTGAGAAGTATGTCATTAAATGATTTCATTGTTGTAAATACCTAAAGTAGGCTTTACATGAACTAAGATGTTGCAACACAGCACATTCTAGACTAAATGGTATATTTATATTTGAGTGCATATAATATAGCCTGTTGTTCTAGGACCACAATGAATAAAACAACACAAGATCAAACATGAGAAAGTTATGTAGTCAATACTTGTAAACATAAGATTATAGGGTTGATGCTGGCCTGACAACCTGAGTTCATTACTCAGAAACCACAGGATGGAAGGAGGGAATTGATTTTCACAAGTTGTCTTCTACAAGCATTCTATGTCATAGATTCGTGTGTGCAAGTGTGTGCATGTACACATAAATGCAATACCATTTTTAAAAGTGAGTTATAATTGTGTTGTACTTTTATTGACTGGCAGAGGGGTTGTGGTTTGCTTATATCAGTATACACATGTGAATTACGTGTTGTGCCACATTATGCCACATGATGATAGCCATGGTAGCACTAGACTACTGTAAGAATATATTAGCTCTATTGTGATTCTTCAGGGTTTTTTTGTTTGTTTGTTTTGTTTTGTTTGTTTGTTTGTTTGTTTTTCAAGACAGGGTTTCTCTGTGTAGCTCTGGCTGTCCTGGAACTCACTCTGTAGACCAGGCTGGCCTTGAACTCAGAAATCCTCCTGCATCTGCCTCCCAAGTGCTGGGATTAAAGGCATGCACCACCACTGCCCGGCTCTCTTCAGGTTTTCCTGTTTGTTTGTTTTGTTTTCATGGAGTTTCTTGAGGAGATGTGGGATTAGAAAGCTGTTTTGTTTTATTTTTTGTTTAGATATCACTATATATAGCTCAGGCAAGCTTAAGACTTACTCTGGAACACTAGCTGACTTCAAACTCACAATCTACCTGCTTAGGCCTCCTGGGCCCTGGGATTAGAAGTGTATAGCACCAATCCTGGCTACCATCATAATGTTATGGGACTACTGTCATTTGTACAGTACATTATTGATACAAATATTATTTTGTAGTATCCCACTGTATATAAGATATAGCTAAGCATAGCATGAACAACCTACTACTTTTAATTGTTTATTGAAGAAACAGTAACCAAGCAGCTGGTAGAAATACCATCTTGGATATAAAAACTTGAGTTCTTAATATTGTGTGAGACAACCACTGCATTAATGCTGCCTAGCTCCCAGAATTTCAATGTTTCACAAACAAATTGATTTTTTTCTTGTCCATGGGTCTGTAAGTCACCCAGCTGTGTCTGGCTCATGATTGTAAGTTGGGCCTTGTGTTCTCCATCTTTGTCATTCTAGAACCAAGACATGTACCTTCCATGCAAAAGTCACAGTGATTTGTGTGGTCATGTTTCTCTCAGAGGGACAGGAAAACTCTCTTTTTCCCCTTCCCTCTTTCTCTTCCACCTCCCCATTTCTTTCTTTGCTTGTTCCTCCTCCATTAGAATTCGTCATTTCTCTTTCTTTCTTCTCCATGGAAAGGGCTGCAGTACACGGTAAAGGTTGGGGACATGTAATACTAATACAGGGAGGAAGCAACCAAAAGCAAGACTATGCTCTTCCTCAAAGTCCTTCTGATACTTAAGTAGAATGTAGAAAGCTGTACTCTTTTCTTTTAAATGATGAATACTTTGTGTGTACACATGTGTGTTGTGTGTGTTTGTGTGTGTGTGTGTGTGTGTATCTGTCTGTCAGTCTTAGGAGCCCGTGAAGGTCTGAAGACAATGTTGGGTTCCCTGGAGCTAGAATTATGGGCAGTTGTAAGCTACCATGTGTGTGTGTGCTGGGAACCAAACCCAGGTCCACTGCAGGAACACTAAATACTCTTTCCCACTGAGCCATCCATCACTCCAGCCAAGAAACAACTTCAACAAAAGTTTAAAAAAATGTAGCACTGAATTTACAAAACTGAACTTTGAAATGTGGCTATAATTGTGTCCATGTTTTTTTTTTCCAGAAATGTGAAGACGTCTGGGTGGGAATGCCATCACCTATTCCTGTGAAATACATTAGGTACTTAGACTTTTTGATTGATGTGTATGGCTTAGAGGAGAACATGCTATGAAGGCTTTGATCAACTGTCTTTGATTTACTGTTCTCATTATGCCATGTTTATTTTAATAGATATAATTTCATTAAAAACAAACAAAAAAATAAGAAAGAAGTCTGTATTAAATGGAAATCCATAAACCACAATTAATTTTCTTTGTCACTGTAGTTCCCCAGAACAGCTTGTTATATTGCCGATGTACCAGCACTATTAAAAACAGCATTTAAAACATTGTTGACCATTTTATTGTATGTATTATTTATGAATGCCAAAGAATCTTACAATAATTTCCATCTAATATAATTTGATTCATTGCAATGTGAAAAGAAAATGACTTTTGACAGCTATGCACAACAATATAAAATCAAATTATATCAGAGCAATAAGTTGTGATTCTGTTAAGCATTTTTGAAATCTTTTTGACACATGTTTATTACTTACATAATTAAGTTTTGTAGCAATGCACCTCATCAAAATAATTCTCAAACCTCTCTAGAGTAAGTGTTTATTTTTTAAAGTTAGTGAAGTTATGGGGAAAAAGAACCTTCTCTCTGCCAACACACACACACATACACACACACACACATACACATTTAGGAGAGAAATTAAAACATATGCTGTGTTTATACTTTTAGTGTCTTTTAATATCTAAACTCAGCTTCTTAGCTTAGGAATATATGCATATGTATATAATTAGAACATGACCGAAAATGTATTATACCTAAAATATTTAGGGATATGATGATAGAAGGTTTCAGGGCTTTGTTTTGTTTCATTTTACCAGCCTCTAAAATTCCAGCACAAAGGTTTAAGTAGTTTAAAATGGCAATGGTTCTCTCCTGCATTTTCCTGGTTTGAATTTTTCCTGCACACAGCAGTACTCTTGTCATACAGCACATATCTGACTACAACCTATCACAGTGGAGCTTCAGTTTCCAGTAGTCTTCCCTATGCCGTGCCAGGCCCCAGTGCTGGGTGCTAAAAATATCATAAATGTATTTGTCTCAAGGCCAGTGGTATCTATCAAGAAAGGATTGTGCTGGTTAAGGATTATCCTGAGGAGAACAGAAGAAGAGGCCATCTCAGGGTCCCCTTGCAAGAAGAAGGGGAACTCCCTTCTCCTTCTTTCAGTCTGCACTTGGAGTGTTCCCTTGTCCCCAGATGAGTTAGGTCCTATTTACATGATACAGTTTGCTTCACAGTAATGTCTCTTTCATTTTCTTTTAATAAAAACTACCCAGTAAATCACCTCTCTTCATAAACCTAGGACAATTCCATGTACACCATTAGAATTGTCCCTATAGAGCCATGGATTAAACTAGTATTCACTAGAACTAGATACTAGAGCAGTAGGCCCATAAAACTCTAATTTTGATGGCTTGTTTTTTTTGTCCCAGTTTTTTTTAATGGCAACTAACAATGCCAAGCTATTTTGTCATTTTAAGGTTTTTCTACTTCCCAGAGAACAAGTTTTTAGAAGGGGTAACACTTGTCTAGAAGTTTTCAGGCTAAAACATTTGTCACCTACCTATTCAACCAGTCACTCAGTTATCTTTCCCTCATTTGACTGTATAGATAATTTAGCCCTTGTACAGATTTTGTAATTCACACAAGAGGCAGCAGGGGTTGGGGAGGGAGGAAGTAAACCAATGATAGTATGTCTAAGTTCATGGGGTGACGACTATCCTATGTCATGGGTCTGTGTTCTGCCCTGGTGATTCCTGGTTCAAGCTCACAATTAACAATAAAATGGCCATTATAGGAATCATGCCGATAAACATGATATATTACAGCCATTCAGACACTTTAAATAATTATTCATTTTATAACTAAGCCATATACTGAAGAAGATTTATAATTCAGAGATAATATCCCCATTAGTAAAGTTTATGACCCAATAAACAGCTCCAACTAGTTAATAAATGCCAAAGTCATAAAAACAAAGACTATTAATGTAATAGAATTTCTGTGTCTCCCTCTCTTGCTGGTGGTCTGGAGATACTGAAGGAAAATGCTATCTTAGAAAAACATTTATTCTCATTGTGTAGTTATCAATGAATAGTCTTATACTTGAGTTGGAAATTTCCCAGCTCCTCTTGGTCCCAGGTGGTCCCAAAATGGTGATGAATTCTACTTAGGTTTCAAGCAGTAGATAACCAGTTTCAACAAATAAACTCTGTGACTCAGATCTCTAGGGCAGATGGAGAGGGGAACCAGGGTTTACACCTCTTCTTTTTATTTCTGGGAAAGAGAAATTCTCGCTAGTGTCATTATACTAGCTAGTGTCATTATTCCAAGGTAATACTTTTGAAAAGAAGTTTCTCAACTTTTGTATAGACCTATTTTTAACTCTTAACATTTTCTTCCCTTGGTGGAAAGCAAGAGTTACATGCGGGTGTCAGGGTGAGTTGAAGGTTACTACAGGCAAACCTTTTGTCCTCTGAACTAATTGTTTTTTAGTATTCTTGGAGTCCTGCAAATGATTGATAAAGTGATTTGGAAGCACAAATCAAGTCATGACTTTTAGTGAAAAACTGATTAAAAGCTGTTGAAGTTCAGAGTAGTGGTATGCTGAGTCACTGTGTGAAGAAGCATGTTACTGTCAGAAGATGACTAATTGGCAGTATTAATTGGTCTTTTCCTTGTCACCTTTTTTACCTATTGCCTAACCATCTGAAACAGAGTGCAGATAAGTCTATTGCTTGGCTTAGCAATTACTAAATGGTTAAGATTTTAGACAATAGAGAGGAAGTGAAGAGCACTATAATTTTGAACATATAATATTTGGGGTTTTTTTTTGTTTTTTTGTTTGTTTGTTTGTTTGTTTGTTTGTTTTTTGATACAGGGTTTCTCTGTGTGGCCCTGGCTGTCCTAGAACTCAGTCTGTAGACCAGGCTGGCCTTGAACTCAGAAATCTGCCTGTCTCTGCCTCCCAAATGCTAAGATTAAAGGAGTGCGCCACTACTGCCCGGCAAACATATAATATTTGAAACTGCTTTTTTCTATATATTGCCTTTGAGTCAACTGTCATATATAACATTATTTGTATTTGTATACTGTGCTACTGAATTTGTTTCCTTGGGGTTACAGAGCTTCTAGGCTTTCTGAATCCCTCAATCACAAATTTAGAATATTTAAATTGCCCTTCCTTCTTTTATCTTTCCTTCCTTCCTTCCTTTAAATATCAAGTGATTATTGATAAGTAAAACAAAACTTCATGTTGTTCAAAAACAGAGCAAACAACATTTTTTTTAAAAAAATTGGAAAAAAAAAACCCTTGTCTTTCCAACTTGGATTTATCTCAGTTTAATTAATACCTATTTTCCCGGCCTTTCAGCTGCTTTTATTCCAGCTGCTTTCTTTCTTCACCTTGGTCTTCTTCCATGCATTATAAATTTTCTAGTTATGACTTCAGTGCCTGGAGTCTTAATGAACAAGTCTTGCTCCTCACAAAATATTTATGCTACTGAATAATGTAGAATCCACCCAATAATAAAATACCATGGTCTTAATGGTTTGTGTATTCCCTTTAGATATTAGTCTGGATCCCTGAATTTTGAATGTCCTTCAACATTGTTCTATAAATGGCCTTTCAGACTAACAGCTTCCAAGTGATGGCAAAACCCACTGATCCTAGTAATGCATCCATCTCTGCCCTCAGGTTTACTTGGCCAAAGACTGAATTGCTTTAAGCTGAAAGCAGGTTAAGACCTTTTCAAAAATGAGTCTTTTCAAGTTGACTGAGCATCTTCAGACACACAGTGCTTTTCAATTCCCAAGAGAATTGTAATGTGTAAAAACTGGAAAGCCTACTGAGGCAAGATCAATGAGGCTATTAAGCAAATAATCAACCTGGGGCAATAATAGAACAAACATCATTATTACAAAGGGTAGCACTGATGGCAATTAGTTTAAAAATCTTTCAGCTTGCCTCTGCCTGCCTTCTACCAGGTTAGATGTTGGTTTAAATATACATTTGTACTTTGTGTCAGTTAAGTTCTCCCAAAGTTATAAGGCCAGCATGGGTACCTTTTTTTTGTATCTGTTTTCTAGTCCCCAGTAAAATTCTTTCCAAGGGCACTTTAGAACCTATTGTGTTTCTTGTGTGTGACACACATAGGAACCCAGGGGTCAGCTCTGCTGCTCAGAAATAACTGATAATGGCTAAGAAATGTGCACTATGAAAAACTCCACAGTGGCTCTGCAAGCAGAGAATTAATGGCTCCCCAGAATCAGTGGGAGCTTTGACTTCTAAACACTCATTAGTTAAAGCAGTGAGGCCTGATGTTATGCAAGTTAGAGATGGAAAGAGGGACCGCCCCTCCCTATTGTCTATTCTGAACCGAATCTGCACGTTTAACTCAACGTGATGAATAGATCAAATACATCAAACTAACTATTCATCAATCTCCCAGCTTCCTGAGCACTGCTTTGCATCTGTGTAAAAGCAACAATAGAGGAAATTCTTGTTATGACCCCACTATAATATTAACCATCCAGGTGAGTCCATGGCTTGGTGAAAACACACAGAAAAATGCATTCTCCTTTACGTCCAGTCCACCAAAGTCATCTTTCTGTTTCCTTTTTCCTATACTGCCTATACAAGGACCTCTGACTGCCATGGGAACTTGGCAGAATTACCTTTCCCTACTTTTTCTTTTTCTCCCATACCACTCTGGCTCATCATTATTACTGTGAGGCCATCCATGGAATAGAGAACAGGAGCTGAAAATATTGCCAGTTTTAACTATGATCAGACCCTGCAGGGAGAGGAGAAAGGCAACAGGAAACAATGGCAGGGAGTGGGGCAGGAGTTTTGGAGGAGAATGGAGATCACCTGTGTGTGTAACTCACTTTAAAGATTTTGACTTTCATCTTTAGAGATGAAATATTACTGGAAAATTTGAATCTCTGCCTGAAAAAGATCATGACTGGACTTTAATATTGTTGGCTGTATTTGTTTGTGTGTGTGTGTGCGTGTGCGTGTGCGTGTGTGTGTGTGTGTGTGTGTGTGTGTGTGTGTGTGTGTG
>NC_045030.1:10767754-10769760 GCF_008632895.1 Mastomys coucha | reverse complement strand
TGTGTGTACTTGTAGAGCTGAGCTTGGGAGGTGAGAAGGTTTGATTAGATGATTGTTGCTGGAGACTTGACAGATGGCTTAAATTAATGTTGGTAAGATTGTTGAGAACTAGAGAAATTCATGACACATTTGGGATGGTGGAGATGAGAGAGTGAAATCACAATTATGATTGAGTCCTTTTGACAGCTGGGTAGATGATGTTGCTGTTCACTGAGCTGGGATGCATCAAAGAAAACTTGGATTGAATAAAATCAAGATTTTTGCCTGGGGCTGGCAAGATTTTTCCATGCATAAAGGCACTTGCCACCAAGCTTCCTCCACACACCACCCCCTCCCCTGCCCTAATACCCCAAGTTAAATCCCTGTAACCTATATAGTGGAAGGAGAGAAGCAACTCTTGAAAGTTGTCCTCTGACTTCCAGATATGCTCATGCATGCAGACACATGTACAGACAAATAATTCTGAAAAATAAGGATTTTACTTGAAGTCAGATGTGGTGACACACACAATAATTTCTACCCTAGTGAGTTAAAGGCCAGCCTGGGATATTAAATAAAATTCTTACTTGGAAAGCTAACAACATAACAAAAACAGATTTTTTTAAATCTTAAAGTGTGGGTAACTTGGGGAACTGGAAAAATGACAAGTTTGATAAGGCAACCTGATAAAACAGGTCTGATTTTTTTTTTTTTTTTTTTTTTTTACAAAATGGTATGGGCTAGGGATGCATTATTTGAGTCATTAGAATGATGATATAAGAAACACAGTGCTCATTTTAAAGGGGTTTTCAAAGAAAAATCTCAGTGCCAGGCATTATTAGACAGACCACAGAGGCCCCCAAAACAATACAGGTTTTTGCCATTGCCCTTGGTTGCCTACCATAACTATGTGGTAAAAAAGACTCTTCCTGAAGACACAACACACTTTGGTTGCAGGACATAAAAAAGTCAATTTTCAATTGGCCAGAGAACTCTCCAAGCTGAGCAGCTTTTATAATGCTGGAAGGTGTTATGGAGGTTGCTAGAGAGAATGTCATCAATGTTCTTTTCCAGCACTGGACCCTGTGTGCAATACTGGTCTGTGAAGCAAGATGTGCCCACTGATGCAAGACTATACATGGGATAACCTTCCTGGATTTGTATTTAAGGTCTACACTACAGGAGGAAATTCATTCCTGGTACTATAAACATGGCCAAAACCCAGGACCAAAGAAATCAAAGGCCTTTGGGGAAACACCTATGATGTTGTTTTTCTAAATGGCCATGTTGACAAACTGCCTTATAATATTTGTTTATTCCCAGGTGGAGCAGTCTCTGAATTGTCCTTCCTTTAGTCTCTGTTGAATAGTTAGTCTCTACAACTCCTTCCATGGGTGTTTTGTTCCCCCTTTTAAGAAGGAATGAACTATCCACATTTTGGTCTTCATTCATCTTGAGTTTCTTATGGTTGGTGGTTTGTACTTTGTGTAGTCTGACCTTCTAGGCTAATATCCACTTATCAAAGAATGCACACCATGTGTGTTCTTATGTGATTGTGTTACCTCACTCAGGATTATTTTCGAGGTCTATCCATTTCCCCAAGAATTTCATAAATTCATTGTTTTTAATAGCTGAGTAGTACTCCATTGTATAGGTATACCACATTTTCTGTACCCATAACTCTGTTGAGGCACATCTGGGTTGTTTCCAGTTTCTGGTTATTATAAATATGGCTGTTATGAACATAGTGGAGCATGTGTCCTTATTACATGTTGGAGCATCTTCTGGGTATATATACTCAGGAGTGGTATAGCTGGGTCCTCTGGTAGTACCATGTCCAATTTCCAGAGGAACTGGAAACTGTTTTCCAGAGTGGTTGTACCAGCTTGCAATTTTACCAGCAATGAAGGAGTGTTCCTCTTTCTCCATAACCTCTCCAGCGTCTGTTGTCACCTGAGATTTTTATCCTAGCCATTCTGACTGGTGTGAGGTAGACTCTCAGGGTTGTTTTGATTTGCATTTCCCTG
>NC_045030.1:10765548-10766931 GCF_008632895.1 Mastomys coucha | reverse complement strand
TGCCTTCTTCTACATGCTAACTGCCAGTTGAGCCAGCACCATTTGTTGAAAATGCTGTCTTTTTTCTAGTGGATGGTTTTAGCTCCTTTGTCAAAGATCAAGTGGCCATAGGTTTGTAGCAGAGACTAAAGGAAGGACAATTCACAGACTGCTCCACCTGGGAATCCTTCCCATATTCAATCATCAAATCTAGATACTATTGTGGATGCCAGCAAGTGCTAGATGACAGGAGCCTGATATAGCTGTCTACTGAGAGACTCTGACAGTATCCAATATAGAAGTAGAGGCTCACAGCCATCCATTGGACTGAGTACAGGGTCCCCAATGAAGGAGCTAGAGAAAGGACCCAAGGAGCTGAAGGGTTTGCAGCCCTTTAACACGAACAACAATATGAACTAACTAATACCCTCAGAGCTCCCAGGGACTAAAACTCCAACCAAAGATACACATGGGGGGACTCATGGCTCCAGCAGCATGCATATAGCAGAGGATGGCCAAGTGGGTCATCAATGGGAAGAGAGGCCCTCGGCCCTGTGAAGGTTCCATGCCCCAGAGTAGGGGAATGCCAGGGCCAGTAAGCAGGAGGGGGAGAGATGGTGAGCATGGGGAAGGGGGAGGGGACAGAGGATTGTTTTAGTTTTTGTTTTTATTTTATTTTATTTTATCTTATTTTTTTGGAGGGGAACCTGGGAAAGGAGGTATTGCAAATAAAAAGAAAAGTCTGATGTAAAAAAAAATAATATTTGTTTATGTAAGTTTGTGCTGCCCCCAGCCTTGGTCAGTATGTAGTAGTTAATATAGAGATGCATTACTATTCAGAGTGCTGGCAATAAATGATTGTGAGAGCTCAGCCATAGATGGTATATATTTCAAGACTTTCTCAATGCTCAGGAAACATCATATAAGAGGGAACAGAGAGAACATAATCACCAGAGGATGGAGAGAGTTGCTGTGAAATGCTGTCCATTAAAAGTGATATAGCTATTGCACACATGAACTCAGCAATTGTCATTACCTACATAAGACCTGCACAAGATCAAGAGAGTTAAAAATTTGAGCATTGAAGGGGCTACCAAAACCTTATCCCTAGCCAAGGAGATCTTGGCAGTTGATGACTGCTGGGGGCAGGGGGAGTCATTTTTTCTATAGGAATGAGGCCACCAATATGTTCCTGGTATTCCAACAAATGACCCTATGCCAATATGCATATGGCAAACACTAATTGGACTTGCTGAGTCAAAATAAATATCTAAAAGAATGTATGAAGTTAGAAGGAAAATGTAATGGGGACCTGGGAACTTTATTATTTTTTTAATTAATTAATTTTTATTAAATATTTTCTTTATTTACATGTCATACGATATCTCCTTTCCCAGTTTCCCC
>NC_045030.1:10759962-10764913 GCF_008632895.1 Mastomys coucha | reverse complement strand
TGATTGCTGCCCCCTCCCAGTCCATTCCCTATCCCCACTCCCCTTCTTCTTTGAGAGGGTGGAGGCCTCTACTGGGTAGCCCCCTACCATGGCACACCAAGTCTCTGTAGTGCTAGATGATGCTTCTTACACTGAGGCCAGACAAGACATCCAGTTAAGGGAACATATTCCACAGGTAACAGCTTTAGGGATAGCCCCTGCTCTAGTTGTTTGGGAACCTACATAGAGACTGAGCTACACATCTGCTACATATGTGCTGGGGGCCTTGGTCCAGCCCATGTATGCTCTTTGGTCGGTGGCTCAGTCTCTGAGAGCTCCCAGGGGTTCAGGGTTGACTCTTTTGGTCTTCCTGTGGAGTTCCTATACCCTTCAGTGCCTACTACAGTCCTTTCCTCAACTCTTCCATAAGACTCGCCGAGCTCCATCCAGTGTGTGGCTGTGGGTGTCTGCATCTGTTTCAGTCAGCTGCTGGGTGGAGCCTCTCAGAGGTCAGTTATGCTATGTCCTGTCTGCAAGCATAGCAGAGTATCATTAATAGTTTCAGGGATTGGTGCTTGCCATGGAATAGACCTCAAATTTGGCTGATTATTTGGTTGGTCATTCCTTCAGTCTCTGTTCCATCTTTGTCCCCAATTTTTTTTAGAGAGAGGACAAATTTTGTGTTAAAAGTTTTGTGAGTGGGTTGGTGTTAAGGATTCCCACTGGGGGTCCAGCCTGGCTACCTAAAGTGGCCACTTCAGGTTCCATATCCCCACTGCTATTTGTCTGTCTCAGCTAAGTTCATTTTCATTGATTCCTGGAGCCTACCCTATCCCAGATCTCTAGCACTTCCTAGAGATTGTCCCCACCCCTCCCCCCAAGCATCTGCAGATTACCATTTACTATCCTGGCCCTCTGGCCCTCTCTCCCGTCTCTCCCCACACCTGATCCTGACTCTTCCATTCCCCTCCTCAGCCCCTCCCACCAAGTTTCCTCCATCCTTTTGACTCCTATGACTATTTTATTCCCCCTTCTAAGTGAGATTCAAACATCCTTGCTTGGGCCTTCTTGTTAAACTTCTTACCATCTGTGGGTTGTATCTTGGGTACTTTTTAGCCAATATCCACTTATTAGTGAGTATATATCATGCATGTCCTTTGGGGTCTGAGTTACCTCACTCAGGATGATATTTTCTAGTTCCATCCATTTGCCTACAAATTTATTAGAATGAAGCCACTGGAATGTTCCCTGTGTTCCAATCTACCTTTGTCTTCTAAGTGCTTGGATTAAAGGCATGTTCCACCACACACCTGGTCTTTCAGGAACTTTCATTCAAGAGACTGTGGGTAACAATTATGAACTTTGATAAGGTTGCTGGGAAATAATAGTGCAAGAATATTGAGGTGTCTTTCAAAATGATAGAGACTTTTATAAAAAAAAAAAAAGCAAAAACAAACAACAACAAAAAAACCAGTGGTTCCAGAAATTCAATTATCACCAAAGCTCTCCCAAAGCCAGTGGCTTTCTGTTTCTTGTGTTGTAAATTTAAAGAATGAAATTCACAGACCACAGAGGATTAATTTTATAGAGAATTTTATTATAGATTCATAGGCATAATCTTAAGGGGGGAGAGGGAGAAGAAAAAACAAAAAGAGAAATGAAGGGGGAACTGCAGACTGTTCTTCCAGAGGTTGGGAATTCAATTCCAGGCAACCACATGTAATGGCATCTGATGCCCTCTTCTGGTGTGTCTGAAGAGAGCAACACTATACTCACATAAATTAAATAAAGTGTGTGTGTGTGTGTGTGTGTGTGAGAGAGAGAGAGAGAGAGAGAGAGACAGAGAGAGACAGAGACAGAGACAGGGAGAGGGAGAGAGAGAGAGAGAGAGAGAGAGAAAGAGAGAGAGAGAAAGAGGGTGGTGATATTGTATAGCAGAAGGGGTTCCAAGAAATAGAGTACCATTGAGCAACTAGTCTGGGGTTTTGTAAAGGACTGGGATGAGGCATAGGGAGGAGGATAAGCAGGTCTGTCCAGTTTGGTACAAGCACAGGATGTCCAGGTCCTTCATCTTAGTTTCTGTCAGATAATCTCATATAGCCATTTGAACTTGCCACATTTCTGAGCTCTCCACATCTTCTAGAGATGACAAAGGGAACTAAATCTCTGTGTTGTCACTCCTGGCCTCCAGTAAGGACATTCACAGAATTGCTGGGTTTTGGTCCCTGTACTGTCTGACCAATTTCTCTCTTCTGTTTTTGTTGTCACCAATACTTGATATGGTCAGTCCTTTTAGCTGCTGTGCTAAGTGTGTAACACTATTTCATTGGGATTATTTTTCTGGCATTGAGCTTTTGGAGTTCTTTGTTGTTCCAGATTAGGTTCTCTCTGATAGACTTCCAAATATTTCCTCTCATAATATTGTTGCCATTTATTCTCTTAACAAGAAGGCAAAACCTTTAAAAAATTTTTTTGATTTATTTTTATGTGTTTTATATTATGCTTGCATGCATATATATGCACATTATATGTGTGCCTGGTGCCCACAGAGTTCAGAAGAGAGTACTAGATTCCCTGGAACTACTTATAGATGGTTTTGAGCCACCATATGTGTGCTGGAAATTGTATTTGTGTCCTCTGAAAAGCAGCCAATATTCTTAACTTCTGAGCCATCCTTCCTGCCTCACAAGGAAAAAAGGTTCTGTTCTAATAGAGACTATTGTTTCAGTATGTCACTTTACAGACTGCAGTTGTTAGTAAACCTTTGCCCAAACCATTGTCATTAACATTTCTCCTTAGCCGGGCATGGTGGCGCACGCCATTGATCCCAACACTTGGGAGGCAGAGGCAGGTGGATTTCTGAGTTCGAGGCCAGCCTGGTCTACAGAGTGAGTTCCAGGACAGCCAGGGCTACACAGAAAAACCCTGTCTCGAAAAAACAAAAAAGAAATTTCTCCTGTACTTTAGTGTAAATAGTTTTATAGTTTTCATTTTGATTTATAATTCTTTTCAAGTTTTTTAATATAATTCAAGGTATGACTTCAACTTTATTTTTTGCTGTTTTTAAAGATTTAATATTTTACTTATGTGTGTATCTATGTATATGTGCAAATGAATACAAGAACCAGAAAGAACCAGAAATTTATTTGAGGGCCTGTTTACAGTTTCAGAGGTTTAGTCCTTTATCATCATGGTGGGGACCATGGTGTCAAGCAAACAGGCCTTGGAGCAGTAACTGAGAGTTACATCCTGATCTGTGGAGAGAAAGAGCAGGGCAGGGAAGAGAGGGGAGAGGAGAAACTTGAGAGATTAGGCCTGATAGGGCTTTTAAAAACCTTAAAGCTCACCTCCAGTGGCATGCTTCCTCCAAGAAAGCCACACCTACTATACAAGATCATAACCTCCTAAACTTCTCAATTAATGTCACTCCTTGATGACTAAGCATTCATATATATGAGCTTATGGAGGCCATTCTTATTCAAACCACTATATCCCCCAACAAAACTCAATGATTCCTCAAGGTGCACTTTGCTGCATCCATACTTTGGTTGGTCATGAGCTCCCTTGATGCTGTGTTACATCTCCCCAGAAAATGTGTCATGTAACACCCTATCTCATCTGATATTTTTTAATTAATTTGTGTATATGTAAATTTAGTTGTCAAGGCACCAACCATTAAAGTGAAAATTTTCTTTCAGTGAAGCATTTTTGCTGAAATCAGTTGTCAGTACATGTATGTATCTGTTCTGCACTTTCTATTCTGTTTCACTGACTAGTATATCTATCTTTTCAGTAGGAACAGAATGTCTTATTTAATGTAGCTTTGTATGAATCTGGAAAACACTATTGTTCATTTTTAAATTTGTTCTTTTTTGAGTTACTAGTTTTGGCTCATATAGGCCATTTGCATTTCCACATGAGTGTTGGTATCAGTTTGCCAATTTAAAAACCTTGGTAGAATTTAGTTTTGAACTGCAGTGGTATCAAGGGATCAATTTGAAGATGATCAGTATCTTCAAAGTTCCACGTCTTTTGACTCATGAACACAGTATAGCATCTCAGTTACCAGACACTTCTTTATCTTGGTAGTGTTTTATAGATTTTAGTATACACATGTTACACATATGAGATACATGCCTTTATGGCATTTGTTATTACTGTATGGGTTTTAATTTTTATTGAACTAATATAGTAAATAACAGTGACTTTAAAAGTATACTATTACAATGAGATTCACATCATGTAAAAATAATCATTTTAGATTGTATAAGTTAATGGAATGTATATACTCACACAACCATTGCTACTAGTTGTAGACTCTCTCTCCACAGCCCGGACAGTATTGAAAGCAAAACAGTGCCATGGGCCCCAGGGCTGTGGCTGCCCACCTGTTGAGCGAAACATGGTTCCAGTTATATTCAAAAGCTCCACCCCCACAGAGTAACAAGGAAGTCACTGATTGGACTGTTACACTGACGTATTTTGGGGAAAGTGGTTTTTGCCCCAGGTAATATACCTGTTGGGAGAACAAAGGATTCATTATTAAAGAACCAAGATGGCTGAGCAGTAAAGTCTCTTGTCTAATTTTTACCCTTCTACGTGGGTAGGTATGTCTGTGGGCACTCTATCTTATCTTTGTCCTTTTTATTTTGAATTTTCTGCAGACCGATGTTGAAAGTCAATCTGCGACGGACTGACATTGGCATCCTGAATCTATTAATTCTCATGCTATTGTGCGTTGGAGAGACCCGCTCAATGCATGGCATGGCCCAGACCCTGTGTTGGTTTGGGGCAGAGGCTCAGTCTACATTTTTTCCCAAAGAGAGGAGGGGACGTGGTGGCTCCCAGAGAGATTGGTACACCAGATTGTTTCAGAGCAGCTGCTGTCCTAGCAGAAAAGCTCAGAAAGTTTTTTTTTTCCTTTTTTCTTTCGTTCCTTTTGATCTAAAGCTGACAGGCTTTTTCCTGCCAG
>NC_045030.1:10756572-10759951 GCF_008632895.1 Mastomys coucha | reverse complement strand
TAAAGAACCAAGATGGCTGAGCAGTAAAGTCTCTTGTCTAATTTTTACCCTTCCACGTGGGTAGGTATATCTGTGGCCACTCTATCCTATCCCTAACTCTCTCTAGCAGCTGCTCTTCTTTCTAACTCCAATTTTCCAGGTTACCCACTGTTTAACATTACTACAAGACAGTAACAACTAGTTCCAAAATATTTTATTGCCTCAAACAAAAACACTGCCAGTCATTGTAGATCAATTCTTTAATTCCAGCACTTGGAAGATAGTGGTAGGCATATATCTGTGAGTATGGGGCTACCCTGGAATATATATTGAGGTGCAGACCCTGTCTCAAACAAAACACAGAACCATATATCTCATATCCATTAAGCAGAGTTCCCTATTCCCTCAGCCTTTGCTATCACCAATATGATTTTTTTTATACAACTTATTTTAAATAATTGATATAAATTGAATATATATGATCTTTCTTTCTGGCTTTGTTCAGTTAATATAACTTGGGTTTATTGTTTTAAATAATGAAAGAGACAGAAATCAAAGCCCCTACCATTTAGTTAAACTATCTCCCAATGTTTTTCATGCTATCCATGTTGTAGCATATATTGGCACTTTATTCTTATTTTATTCTAAGTATTATTTCACTTTATGACTGAATATCATTTCTCTTATTGACTCTACTACACTATTCCACAATTTTTTATTATTCGTCCATTGATGGACATTTGGGTTGCGTCTTAGTTAGGGTTACTATTGCTCTGATGAAACACCGTGACTAAAAGCAAGATTGGGGAGGAAAGGCTTTATTTGACTTACAGTTTCACATTGTAGTCCATGACCAAAGAAAGCCAGGACAGGAAATCAAACAGAGCAGGAACCTGGAAGCAGGAGCCAAAGTAGAGACCATGGAGGGAAACTGCTCAGTCAGCTTCCTTATAAAATCTACCGCTGCTACCTGCCAAGGGTGACCCTACTCATGAAGGGCCGGGGCCTCCTATATAAAGCACTAATTACAAATATTCCCTACAGGCTTGTCCACAGCCTAGTATTATTGAGGCATTTTCTCAATTATGACTCCCTCCTTACCAGTGACTCTAGCCTTGTGTCAAGTTGACATAAAACTAGCCAGCACAAATGACCCCTTACTAACATGACACACAAACACATCAGTATTAAGCCACAACATTTCTTCTCTTATTAATAATTAAGACCTCCCATTAAAAGAAACATCACAATATAAAATATTCCAAATTGTAAAAGTTCTGGCCTTTAAAAATTCAGGAACTTAAAAGTTCAAAGTCTCTTTAAAATATCCAAACTTTTTTAAAATCAAGTCTTTGTAAAATTCCAAAATCTCTTTAAAAATGTAAAGTCTCTAAACAATGGGCTCCCATAAAATAAAAAATAAATTAAATACTTCCTTACTTCTAAGAAGGAAGAACCAGAGGGTATTCACAATCAAATCAAAGTAAAACCAAACTTCAAAATTGTAAATAACTCAATGTCCAATTATCTGGGATTCACTCACAATCTTCTGAGCTCCTTCAAAAGACTTGAATCACTTTTTTGACTCTGTCCTTTGTAGCATACACAGCTTGTATTCTAGGCTCAGGTAAGCTCCACTCCACTGCTACTGTCTTGTTGGTTGTACCATGGTACTGACATCTCCAAAATGTTGGGATCTTCTCCTGCAACTGGACTGCACTTTCAACAATACACTCTCCTGCATCTCTTCATGGTAAAAAGCCTCAACTTTTCTCCTGATCCATTCATTCTTGGGGCTTCAACTGCTATTCTGGCTATAACTTCACCAGTGGCCACTCCTGGCCTCTTACAGCCAAGCCTCAGCTGCTCTCCATGACCCCTTCATGTCTTCAAAACTAGTATCACCTGGGTCACTCTTATACTACTAAGCTAGCTAGCACAAGGTACAACCTTGGGTGCCTCTGGAATACAGCTTCTGTTTGCAGACAGAAACACTGTCCAGGAACACTTCCCAGAAGGTTTTACCTCAGTAATAATGGTCTCAATCACCATTAATTTCTTAGCTTCAGCTGACAAGTATAACTCTGGATTCATGTTAATTGTGACTGAGTATTTAGCTCAAATTGACCAGAGCCATAGAATCTCAACTCAAAATAGCAAATGGCCCTGACAGATTCTTTAAAGTTCCCTCTGGAATTTCACTAGCCAGGCCTTTATCATCCTCATTGCTGTCAACATTCTTCTAAGCTCCTAGAGAGTAGTTCACCAAGCTTTGAACATACAAAGTTCTTTTCTCATGCAAAATTCTAAAGTCCTTCGACAATCTTCCTCAAAACAATATGGTCAGATTTTTCACAATACCCTACCATCCTGGTACCAACTTGTCTTAGAGTGGGGCAGGGCTATCCATAAGTTCATATATGCTTTGAATCAGCATCCAATATATAGAACTGTTTCTCTCATAGCCAGGACCTACACAAGTCCAGGAATCAAGGAGTGGAAAAGGCAATTGTTGCATTTACAGGTTCAGGAATCAGGGCGAAATCATTATCACCCCTAGTGACCTACTAGGAGATTTTTTGCTTCCTGTTCTTCCAACCTTAAGTTCTTCTGGCCTAGAAGTTTTGGTTCCAGAGTGGGGAGTACTCCTCCAAGAAGCATCAACAAGCATTGAATTGGAAACTTGGCCTCCACCCTGGCCACTTTGGGCGATGCCCTTAAGCCTACAGGCTAAGAAGGAATAACAAAAAAAAAAGAAAAGAAAAGAAAAGAAAGAAATTACATTCCTACTACATGAAAAAAAGAAAAAGAAAAAAGAAAGGAATAACACTATTGGGGACAGGGAGATGATTGATCCAGATTACAATGGTGAAACTGAATTGCTTCTCCACAATGGTGGTAAGAAAGATTATGTCTGGAGTGCAGGAGATCCTTTAGGATGTCTCTTAAAGCTACCATGTCCTGTGATTAAAATCAATGAGAAACTACAATAGCCTAATCCAGACAAGCTGACATAGAGGACAGACCCATCAGGCATGAAGGAATTGTTCACTCCTACAGGAAGAAGCCAAGACTGATTGAAGATCTTGCTGAGGGCGATAGAATCACAGATTAGTTAGTTGAGGAAGGTAGTTATAATACCAGCTAGGCCACATGATCACTTGCAGAAAATAAGGATTATAATTGATATGCATCTTTCTGTTGTATTTTGTTAAGAATGTGTTTGTCGAGGCAAAGCCCAGAGAGTGGACAGTGACACAAGTAAACCTGAAATGCTAAGTGACCCTCCTGGTACCTATCAGGAAAAAGTAGAAGAAAAGCCACCTCCTGCAACCCACCATAACCACCAAACCTGTTAGAACTGGACCAATCAAACCTCAGGCGATCAAAACTGAAGAAA
>NC_045030.1:10754806-10756561 GCF_008632895.1 Mastomys coucha | reverse complement strand
TTGCGTCCCAGTCAAGGCTCCACTTTACTGAGAATAAACCAGGGTTTTTATAGTCACAGGAGAAACTGCAAACAAATCTCTAGATTACACTACAAATAAAGTTCAGGTGCCAAAGTCCCCAATTTCAGATCTTCAGGCGGCTGGCTGGCTCAGGCAGGTGGGCGTGCCCAGGCGATGGGCATGGTCAGGCGGCTTCTTCAAAGAGGAACTGACAGTCAACAGAGAGCATCTGTCTTAGCTCCCGGGTGTTAGCCCCCAAACAGAGGCTACTAGAAGTCCGATGGATGACTGAAGTGGAGCGGGAAGGTAACATCTGGGCTCATAGGGGCTCACAGAAATGGAACCAACAACCAGGGACCTGCATAGGTCTGACCTAGGCCCTTAACACATATGATACCAGTTGTACAGCTTGATTTTCTTACGGAACCCCTAACTGTGGGAGCAGGAGTCTACGACTCTTTTGCCTGCTTTTGGGACCATTTTCTGTCTACTGGGTTGCCCTGTCCAGCCTTCATGAGGGAAGATGCCTAGACTTACTGCAACTTGATATGTCATGTTTGCTTGATATCCACGGGAAGCCTGCCCTTTTCTGAAGGAAAATGGAGGAGGAATGGATAGGGAGGGTAAAGAGGAGGGGACGAGGATAGGGACTGGGAGGAGAGGAGGGAGGAAAAACTGGGGTCAGGGTGTAATATATGAGAGAAGAATAAGTTTAAAAATTTTAAAGAATATGTTTGTGCAGATATTTGTGTTTTCTTTCTTCAATATTTTTACTGTATTATGTAAATTAAAAGAATATTAGTCATTGTCATATTTAAGTTTGAGTTACTAAAAGAATGGGACATTGCTACCTATTCTAAATTTATAATGCATTTGTAATTGTAAAAAGCATCATTATATCATGTTAGGCTTAATTATGACCTGGTTAAATATAAAATGCTTTTGCTATTGTACATGGGATAGTTATGTTTAAGGTGTCATTATGACCTTGCTATTGTTTTCACTTGGAAATTAAGCACGGCATAAGTAGATATGATTATTCATATACAATCTGTGTTATTACTTCCTAATCATTGATAAAATTAACCAGTGACCATCTGGGCCTAGAGTTTCCTTTGTAGGATAATTTTAAAGATTTTAAAGCTCAATTTAATGATGCTTTGGGGTCATATGGTTCTTGTGCAGTGAACTTGGTAGGTTAAATCTTAAATGGAATTTCTATTCCATGTTAGTTGTTAATTTGTAATTATTCCAAAGAGGCAATTCTTAAATGTTCATATCTGAAGATCTTTAGCAATATTATTACTATTAATTTTTAAAAATTTGTCTGGCAGGCAGTTATCAGTTTTATTGATCACAAAAAAACCAGTTTGGTATTATATTACATTTCTCTAGTGTCTTTCTTCCCTCTCTCTGTTCCCTGATTATTTTACTTTCCTCCCATTTTTTTTTCTATTTGGAAGAGGAACTGAGCCAAGGTCTTACTCTTAACTCAGGCTGGTGTGGACTTTGCAGTGACCCTCATGTCCATATGTCTCCCTGGGGTTAAGACTCTAGGTGTTAAAACTGCATGGTACTGGTACAGTGACAGGCAGGTAGATCGATGGAACAGAATTGAAGACCCAGAAATGAACCCACACACCTATGGTCACTTAATCTTTGACAAAGGAGCTAAAACCATACAGAGGGAAAAAAAGACAGCATTTTCAACAAATGGTGCTGGCTCAACTGGCAGTTAGCATGTAGAAGAATGCA